>NC_143567.1:19272500-19580000 GCF_054136105.1 Typopeltis vanoorti | reverse complement strand
AGTTCTGGCAAAGCATTCCACCCATTCACAACCCTCCAAGTAAAAAATCTAGTACTAACACCCATGTTAACCACACTCTTGCACAATCTCCAGGGATGGCCCCTCGTTCTCTCATATCCTGCATTGGTCTTAAGAATATCATCAGTATCAAACCTGTAAAATCCCTTTAACAATTTAAATACCTTTATCATATCTCCTCTCCTACGTCTATCAGCTAGTTTTTGGAGCCCACAGATCATCAATCTATCCTCATAGGGAATATCCCACAGACCTGCAACAATCTTTGTAACCCGCCTCTGAATCCTCTCTACCACTTCCGCATCACCAAGAAATTCTGGCGACCAGATCTGTGCACAATAGTCCAAATGCGGCCTTATTAATGCCTTATAGACTGGAACAATAACTTCCCTATCCCTGCTTGTTAGTGTGTTCCTCAACAACCATGTAATTTGATGTGATGTTTTGGCAATCTTAGCAATATGCCCTTTAAACTTAAGTTCTCTGTCCACAATAACTCCCAAGTCTCTTGTCTCATCAACTTCCTGCAGTTCAGTTCCGTTAATATAGTAAACGGCATGCGATGTCATCCTCCCGAAGTCCATCACCTTACACTTAGCCACGTTGAACTGACAGCCATTTACCTCAGTCCATAGCGTCAGCCTATTTAAGTCATCCTGTAAAATATCCACATCATTTGAATTGATTATTGCTCTTCCCAATTTTGCATCATCAGCAAACAAGTGGATATTTCCATTCAAGGTATTTCCAATATCATTGATGTACAAATTAAACAATAGAGGACCAAGAACTGAGCCCTGAGGTACACCACTAGTCACTTGCCTTTTCCTGGACTCAGCTCCTCCGTAAACCACTCTTTGATATCTGTCCGCCAGCCATCCTTTAATCCAAATCACCATCTTCGGATCCAAACCCATTTGCTCTAAGTTATGTAACAGAGTTCCATGTGGAATCCTGTCAAAAGCCTTTGCAAAGTCAAGCAGTATCACTGAGTAAGGATTTCCTTTATCCAACTCCACTGTTACTTTATTATAGAACGTAAGCAAATTACTTAGGCAAGACCTACCCTTCACAAAACCATGTTGCCCCTTATAGAGTATCATATTGCTGTCCATCCAGTCCTGAATTCTAATTTTAACTAATTTCTCCAAAATCTTAACCACCAATCCAGATATACTGATTGGTCTATAATTTGCAACCTCAGTCTTAGAGCCTCCCTTGTGCAATGGAACTATTTTCCCCTCTTTCCACTCTACTGGCACTTTACCAGAACTGAGGCTTAAATTAAACATCCTGGTTACAGGAGTTGCTAATTCTCTTGCACATTCTCGTAACACATGGGCCGATATGCCATCTAACCCAATGGCAGTGTTAGCATTAAGGTTCTTTAATATATTAAGCACCTCAATTTCATCTATCTCTATACTCTCATCAGTCAATGGCACATCTGACACTGCACTATCACTACGAAGATGGTACACTTTTGCGAAATGATCACTAAGCAACTCAACTATTTGATTGGCTTCAGTAATTTCCTTACCATCAACACTTTTTAAAGTAATCTTTCCATGGATATTCTTCCTTTTACTAGCCACATAGCGAAAGAACTCTTTAGGGTTTCTTTTGGATTCATCAGCTAGCTTCCTCTCATAATTAGCTTTGGCTTTCCTTACCATACAGGTTACTCTCTTTGCCTGAACCTTATATTGCTGATTGGAACGCTCATCACCTTTTTCTTTATACGTCTTCCACAACCTTTTCTTTATCTGCAACTCCTGTTTAATAGTATTAGTCATCCATTTTACTCCTACTTGATTTCTCCTTCTGACTCTGGGAATAGTCTGATACAGCTTATATGCCACATTTTCTATAAATAATGCACTTAACTTTGTTACATTATAAAATAGGTGTAGTTCTAAAATTCAATAAGCCACTTCAGTTTTAGAAATTTCTAGAAATGTATGATTATTTTTATTATATATTTAAAACATGCTACTGAATTAAAATATAATTTCACAATCTTTCCATGACGATCGTAGCGCCATCTTACATCAAATCTGCTAACGTCATTTAAAACGCCCTCTAGAAAAATAAAGTCTGACTGTGGTATTAAAATGATTGAAATATACTTATTTATACACGTTTTTAGAATTTAAATAGGCTCACTTTATTAAATTTGTTATTATACGAAGATTCATTTTTTTTACCTGATTTGCAATGGAGGTATCGATACTGTAATTTTCGTTTGGAAAGGAAGCGTGCTGCAGTTGCGGGATATCATTTATGTCGGCAGTTATTTAAAATACTAATACATCACGTACATATAAGTCCTTGACAGAGAACAATGAGAATTTTACTTTACCATATCATCAAATTACAGGAAAACGAAGAAGAAGAAATAAATATTATAGCTAGACAACACAAACGAAGTTGAAATAAGCAATAATAAATAAAAAATAGAAAATCAGCTGGAGTTGATGGGGTTTATAACGAATGGAGGTAAACAAATGACCAAGAAATTTAATTAAACATACCTTCAAGAAAAGAACGATTCCGACAACAGGGTACATCAATATTTAAAAAGGAATAAAATGTGAATCCCCCATAGCTATCCAGGAATAAACTTACTGTGTACTACCCTAAAAATATGTGCAAATATTATTAAAGAAATCAAGATATGAACAAGGCTCCATAACGAAATATCATGTCGTGATGGTATATTTATTGTAAAGCAAATTATAGAAAAACAAACAGAGTCTAACCAACCAATATTTAAGTCTATATACGTATGAATAAACTAGCCGGGCCCTCCCGCTTCGCCGAGGTGAAGTTATTCTGCCAGCGGTTCACTTCAGGGTATTTACTCGGTGCTTTCTTCCTAGCGTAGAATTGTGAGCATTATAACATTTCTCTGTAAACAACATTAGAAGTTTCATCATCTTCAACAAAAATAATTAAATTCTCAGGACTTCTAACTCGAGAACATCCTACATACAACTGTCCGTGTCCGAAACATTCACTTCTTACGTGGGTGGTCTGAAAAGTTCTCGGCCTAACAATGAAAAAAAGGAATTTACAATTTCAAAATTATTTCTATTTTTCAACATCATCTCCCTTAAGGCAAATACATTTATTCCAGCGATGTTCCAGCGCCATTATCCCGTCGTTGTAGGGCTTCTCAGTAAGATCTGCAAAATACCCCTCTACAGCTGCAATCACCTCTTGATTCGAAGAAAAACGCTGACCAGCGAGGAAGTGTTTTAGTTTGGGGAAGAGATAGAAGTCAGAGGGAGCCAAATCTGGGGAATAGGGTGGATGTTCCAACAATTCATAGTGCAGATCCCTTAATTTTACCATTGCCAAAACACCTTTGTGGGCAGGTGCATTGTCCTGATGAAAGATTATTTTTTTTCTTCTGCAAACTGGGTCTTTTCTCACGAACTTTTTCGTCTAATCAGGTTAAAAGATCGGAATAGTATTCTCCGGTTATTGTTTTACCCTTTCAAAGATAATTAACAAACAAAATGCCTTTATAATCTCAAAACACTGATGCCATGACCTTGTCTTCTTTGGCGCTGAACAACCTGCTTCTGTCCACTGTTTTGACTGCTATTTGGATTCTGGTGCGTACTAGAATCCAAGTCTCATCTATAGTAATAAATCGACGCTCAAAATCAGTTTTATTCTTGTTAAAACGCTCCAAGCACTGTTCAGAGATCTTCATGCGAGTGCGTTTTTGATCTGCGCGGCACCCATCTTGCGCAAAGCTTTTTCATTTGCAATTGTTCATGCAAAATATATCCGCACGTTCTTTTGAAATGTCTATAGTCTCAGCAATTTCACGCACTTTGACTCACCGGTTATCCAATACCATATCGTGCACTTGATCAATGATTTCTGGTATTGTTACACTTTTTTGGACGTCCTTCACGTGGATCATCTTCAAGGCTGGTACGGCCACGTTTAAAATTCGGCAGCCCATTTCTTAATTGTTGAAAACTGAAGAGAAGAGTGCCCATAAAATTTTATGAACTTCGAATACTCAATTTTATCCATTTCAAGGGACACAGACCACACTTTTGCTTCAGAAAGCAGTATAAAAAACTACTTGATAGAATGTCTTACAATTTCACATGAATGCTTATGACAGATGTACCAACTTAGAAAAAAAAAACAATCTTGCCGATAGTGTTGCCATTTATGGTTGAGGACGAGAACTTTTCAGACCACTCACGTAAATCTAAACCTGCATATCTAAGGGTCATCAAAGCAAACTCTTACTGGAAATTGTAATCGTTTGAATGCAAATGGATAGTCTGAAGGAATGAGGGGTATCCGAGGGATGAAGACAATTTCTCCGATACCAGGACCTGTAAATATTCACTCTATCATATTCGGTTTCAAAGATTTTACTTGAAGTCTAGTTCCACTGCAAAGATTGGGGGAGTAGATTTTACATATTAGGAACACCTAGTTTCAATTTAATTTCATGACCAGGCAATCCATGTGGATTAACCGAATTTAAGAATTCCAGGGGAAAATGAATTGCATCATCCACAGGAGTATCTACTGATTTGTAAACACTAACAGCTTCATTAACCCTATCAATAACCAACTCGTTCGTTATTGGAATGGCGTCATTTTGAGTGGGAGGAGAGCTCTCGCTCCCTGAAGCAAGAAGGTGACTTTTATGTTAGGTTCTCAATAGAACGGTAGACACTGCACAACAGTTCGTCTGCAGTTCGGACAATTTTCCCAATATTTAGGTGTGCTAAGATATTTTTCCGCCTCTTTGCTATGCTTCATTGCCAATTTTTACCAATTTTGAGGAGAAGGAATGTTCATTAGAGTAGGTGAACGAAGAGAGGAAACTTCTCTATATCATGCCATAGTGACGATTTCTTAAGCCAAGCATTCACGTCGTCTGTCCTGGTTCCGAGTGATACGGCGAGCGGTGTTTGTCGAAAATCACTGGCAAATAAAACTGTTATTGCCCTCATTTTTTTCGATCGTCCATTCTGATATCCCTGAATGTTCCGTCGACAGTTTCAACAGATGTTTAGGGGACATTGTACACTCGTCGCAAACAACGAAACAACGTCGTAAAGAAACCTTTTGTAATAATTTTAGCAAATTACTTTGTTTTGATGTATTGCACATACGTGTATCATCAGTCACATTTGTAAGTGGTACTTTGAAACTAGAATGAGTAGTTCGACCACCTTGCAATGGAGTAGCTGCCATACCTGACGATGCAAGAGCGATTTTTCCTTGGCTTCTCAACTTAGTTAATAACAAATTTAGTAAAAAAAATTTTTACTCAGTACCATCTGAAGCATCCAAGAAAAAGTTTCCCTGAGTGATTTTCACATCCCGAAGTAGATTGAAATTGTATGACTTTTCCAGGATTAAATCTGCATCTAGACGCAAAGGATTGTTCGGCATCGGAAGATCGAAATCTTTAACACTTTTGTCAGTTATTGACTGAACAATTGATTCAAGTCTTAATAATTCCTAATTATATATCGCTTCATTAAACTGAGAATGAGAAGAACATCCTTGGTGATATCTTCCGAAAAATGATTTTTGGATATTGACCATAGCGATAGAGAGTCAGTCATGTTGCAGTGAACCAACATTACATCGAACAAGAGGCGCAAAGATGACGGCGAATTTGAAATTATTGCATCGCCGAGACAATCGGCCCACTGAGAATCATCATCTATCAAATTCAAAGCCTTACACGAATCCCGGTATGTCGGATGTACTACACACCATTTACTGTTCTTAGGTCGCTGAATGATTTTGGTCCATTCACACGCATTAATAGCATTCGTAAATAAAAGCATTCAGAATTATTGGGATGTACGCTATAAACACCACACACAGCATCGTTCTTTTTCACACCAGGATAATCGTCCGGATTAGCACCCGGTCTTCGTTGAAATTTCTTTTGATGCCAAGAGTAGTATGTAGGTACCTACTTATAGGTCTGTGTTTGGGCAAAATTATCTTCGATGATTTTGCCATTGGATGTTGGGGTGCAAGTAGTGGGAATGAATTCAAGAATAAGTATCATTAGCTGGTGCGTGTAGCATGTGGCTTCCCCGATGAGTCCCTGACTCCCTGGAGGTCTCTCTTAATAATAATAAATGTTCAATCTGTACATTAATGATATTGGGAAGGATTTGACAAGTGACATACAGTTGCTTGCTGATGATGCAAAGATAGGTAGGGTTATCAGGAATGCTGCTGATATCTAATACTTGCAGAATGATTTGAACAGGCTGGAATTGTGGGCATGGGAAAATGGGTGTCAGTTCAATGTGAGTAAATGTAAAGGCATTCACTTTGGTGTGATTAGATATCCAATGTCGTATTATATTGGTGGGATTATGCTAGAAGAAACAGATGAGGCTAGAGATCTTGGAGTGTTAGTAGATAGGAAGTTGAAGTTTAGGGGTCATGTGGCAAATATTGCAAATACAACTCAAAAGATAATTGCAATGCTGAAACGAACGTTTACATGTAAAGATAAGGATGTTATTTTGCCTCTTTACAAGGCCTTGATAAAGACCTCACTTGGACTATTGTGCGCAGGTCTAATCTTCTGGTTTCCGTTGTGATTCTGATATATTGGAGAGAGTACAAAGGAGAGTGTTAAAAATGATATCAGGATTGTGGAATACAGATTATGAAGACAGATTGAGGATTTGTAGACTGCAGACACTAGCAAACAGGAGAAAGAGGGGTGATATGATTGGGACTTACAAACTTCTGAAAGGGTCATACAGGATTTCAATTGATTGAATTTTTCAATTTATGGAGGGTGGGGAAAGAACATCCTTGGAAGCTGAGAATGAAGGCTGCCAAGAAGGGTGCGAGGGCCAGATTTTTCTCTCAGAGGGTGGTGCGTGGTTGGAATGGATTGCCATTGGATGTTGTGAGGGCAAGCAGTGTGAATGGATTCAAGAAGAAGTATGATAGCTGGTGTGTGTGTGTAGTATGTGGCCTCCCTCGATGAGTCTCTGACTCCCAGGAGGTCTCTCTTAATAATAAAACGTAAACATAAATAATAATAAAAAGTAAACGCACAATCCCTACAAGCTAATAAAAACATACGGATATTTAAATTCAACAATTATGAAATCAATTATGAAATTAATTATGAAATCAAATCTTTTATAAATATATACTAACATATGTTATAATAATATAATTGCAATATTTTATAATTAAAAAAACAACACCTCGCTAAAGCCTTTGATTCCCTTTCAGGGAGTAGGCGAGGCCGTTTTAGCCCTATCTAACCTTTTCTAGACTGAGAGGGCAGTTCAGTTTTTTAAATAATATAATATTAAAATGAAATGAGCCTGTTTTATAAGTAGTGCAAATCAAGTAAATCTCGAAAACTTTTAAGATCTTTTCTATATTCGATTATGAAATGTGGAAGGATCCATAATATCCTACATTTTAATATCTTATTTATACCAAATTGAAGCTTCTGGGCTCTATATTTTAGTATTTTATAATATAGTTATGAAAGGGGTTACAGAGTTCATCATAATTATGAATTTGGCTTTGTAATTTAATTATATTTTATTAATTCAGTGTTTGTTACGACATTGCTTGTTACTCCACCTTATGAACATTTACCAGCGATCGCACATCGTGTGCTTCCATCTAAACCAACTTACCAATTTTAAATGTAACTTAACATTTCAATGTGGTAGTTAATTAAAGGTGTATTTATGTAATAAATGTTTATTTAATTTCTAAAAATATTTAGAAATTATTTTTTAATAATTTTAATGAATTATAAATTGTACTATTATTTTCTATAGAAATAAAATAAATTAGGAACCAATTAAAACATGGAAGCTGTGTACAATTTTCTGCATGACGTCACTCACACTATCGACGCAGAACTTAGTTTGGATTTGGTGAAAAGATAAAATTATAGACACTATATATCGAGCGTTGTTGCAACCCAACTTCGAATTTGACGAAGAATGGTGCCAGTAAGTCGGTAGAAAATTTTCTAACAGACTGCGCAACTACTGTTCTCATGATTCTTTGTCATTCTAGAGGTCCGAAACCTTAAGTGAGAGATTTAATATTTCACAAACAAAATTTTTTTTTCTGAGGTTATTATGGACGCATTTTGTCCATTTCTAAGTTTTCCTAGAAGCTTATGTGACAACATTTATAGCTATTTTATACCTTAATGTTAAAAATTATTCTATTTCTCTTAAAACTAATAATGCAACTTATATTCAATTTACAACTCAATATTTGATATTTGAAATGATTTAAAATATTTTCTGAAATACTATAAATATAGAATACACCTTAAAATGTTTCATATTCCAATACTACTATTATTATAATTTAAGGAAATTTTAAAATTATATAGTTATTAGCCAATTATACTTTTCTTACTTAATTTCTGTTTAGTAACCAGAACTGTCGGAAGTTTAAATTTAAATAAATATTTGCAAAAGTAATTGCCGTGGTATGAATCGCAATCTTTTGCAACCAGCCTACGCGCGCCCTTCACTTGAAACACGTGTAACGGTACCGAATTAGTGCCGCCTCTAAGCCACATAACCGATATTGTTTAGGGTGCACAACCCACATGTTTCCGTGACCTTGAATTGTCCGCGCCTTATAATACTGACTTGGCTCTCGAAAGTTGTATGCTAATGAACAATGCGGCCTCTGAAACAGCAGTGTTGGACAAAAAAGAAACCAATGAAATGGAACAGAAGTGGCTTGTGAGAAAGATCGTATGTACAAATTACAAGTATGTAGTTAAATCAAAATAAGACGAAAATTAACTGCTTTGTTTATACAAAAAGTCAAATCACGTGGAACTAAACAGAACTACTTTCGAAAATATTTTAAGGGTCTATTAGCTCTATCTTTTACAGTTTCTCAGCTGTATGAGTTATCAATTCAGTTCACTATGAAGTTAATTGTAGTTATTATAGTGAAGAAAAGAACATCGGCTGCGCCTCTGTGGCGCAGTCGATAGCATCGACGCCTTTTCGGTTGGAGAGGGAAGGTTTTTCCAATCAAAAGTTGGTCATTTGAATTACGTAATTGTATGCATTATCCTTAACTTTGAAAATATCAATCTGCCTACATGGAAGACATCCACCAATTATTTAAATATTTATTCTCTATATTTGGTGACCTAATTCTAAGGCTTGCGATTCGTAGTAGAAACCGTAGTGTACAAACTGGTGTAAAGTAGCGATACAATATTCAATTTAATTTATTTTTCTTTATATTTCTATCCTAGTACTTCTGATCCAAACAAGTTGGCAGTCTTCAAGTGCGTTAGTTCCATTTTAATCAGTTCAATCATGAAGATTTTTTTTTTTTTTCTTAATCAAGGAGACAGCTTTTCTGTCTTGCCTTTTTCCTGTTAGGTAACGATTAGTCAGAACATCCTTTTCCAGATTGATTGCGTCGTTTGCAGAGAAGGAAATACGACCCGGCAGGCTATTGGATTGCACGTATTAAAAAAAAAAAAAAAAAAAAAAAAAAAAAAAAAAAAAAAAACAGCCATAAAGAAAAGAACTGTAGCATAAAATCGCAGTGACGCATACCGAGTGAGAAAAAAAAAAAAATGCCGCTCTCCAACCAACAGGTCGCGAGTGTACTACTATAACCTTTGATATAGGGCAGTATGACCTTTGCGTCCCTTGCATCATTAACACAATAAAATCGTCATCATGGATCTTCATCTGCCCTTTATCGAAGAAGTCACTCTCAGACTGGCAATGATGGATTGGTTCCCCTCCACATGCTCCAGTTTTTTCCTCACAAACATAACTACAACCGTATATGGTAATACCCATGTGTACATCCACGAATTTGGATAATTTGCGGAGTTCAATAATCACAACAACATACGAATTTTATTTCTATGGTTCTTAACAGGGGCCCATAACCGTCCAAAGTATTCTTGGATTTGGTAACCATGCTTCAAGGATGAAACGGATTCATTCACTCAGATGCCATTTCAGATCAGCAGAATCTGTTTAATGTCAAGTAAGGTCGTTCGGGTGATTTTTATTATTTTTATTTATTCATTGCTTGGTTACAATACCTGCGATAGATTTCCTATATGTTTATTATTTTAGTTTTTTTTTTCATCCCTTTATATCTGTGACTATCATTATTTTTGTTTTCTGGATATTTATTTTCAGACCTAATTCGTCGCACTCCCAGAGTGCGACGAATTAGGTCTGAAATTAGGTCTGAAATTAGGTCCGAATTAGTGCGACGAAAAATAGAAACATAAAGAAGTATCTCAATTGGTTTCAAAAACAAAATAACTCAAGATATCACAACCGATCGCTGAGAATGAATAAGGGCTATACTTTACAGCCCTTATTCATTCTCAGCGATCGGTTGTGATATCTTGAGTTATTTTGTTTTTGAAACCAATTGAGATACTTCTTTATGTTTCTATTTTTTTGTCTGATCCTTTCTGAGAACCCTAACAACAATGGTGACCATGCGCATTTGTATCGTATTCGTCTTTTTATATCTATTGCAAAAGTATGCTGTTTATTTTTACATATTTTTTCCAGTTTGTCTATGTCTTCCAAGTGTGCCCTCTCTCTCTCTAACACGAGTTGTTTGTAAAATACACAGGAAAGAAAATAAAAAGTCACGTTTAGAAAATTTCTAAAGTGGTCTGTGGGGGGGTGGATACTTTCCCGGCCTGTCATACCAAATTCAGTGATTGGTCTGATAAGTGTTTTCGAAGAATTTGGTCTTCAAAGCATAAATATCAAGGGTATAACAGCATCCTTGAGATGTCTTTAACAGATAGTCGCCTACGTATGGCGATATTATCGTTCTACTGCCTCCATCTTCTGCACAACCCCCTAATAATAGATATATATATATATATATATATATATATATATATTTTTGTGCAATAGAGAATGATTTCGTGGGCGAGTTTTAAGGGTGGCAACGAAGTATGGTGGAGACTGCGTTTAGGGCCTTATGACGCTATAGATGTGTATACGTTGTGGGGGATAGTGGAAATTGTTCAGGGGAAAAATAAATCAAAATAAAATGGGAGGGGGCTATCGATAGCCCCCATTGATCAATCATAATCAATATTGACATTCTTTTCTTTCATTTAAGAAGGGAAAAAGTGAATAGTAAAATAGTAAAAGTAAAATAGATATAATAGAGAAAAATAGGAAATATTTAAAAGAAAAATCACATGATTGATTATGATAAGTAAGCACGGGATTTATTATATATTATTTATAGATAAAAAGTCCACATTGTGTTCATTTCAGCACTATTTTTGCATTTGTACATAATTCATTGCCACATTAAATTTTTTTAATCATATATGTACACACATAATACTTATTTACTAATGTACATATAGTATTTAAATAATATCTTTTCTGTTACGTAAATACATACTTAAACGTATAATTATGGTTACTTACCGAAAACAGAAGGCTAACTAGTGACAATCTTTAATACATCTGAGTAGAACTTACGTAGAATAAGTCGAAGTAAAGCAATGATTTCTGAACCTAATATCATTCATAAAATCCAATTGAAAGGCGACAGGTTGGTCTTCTACGAGAGTACTTTGTTACCAGACTGGAAATGACTTGGTGTTCGTATTAGTCAGTGTCAGAAACTTCAATTGATTTGCAGGCTAGTAAAAACAATTTATACTACGGGGACACGACTACCGACTAAACTCCCCTTTTCGCCCCTTGTCTGGAATGCACTTACACGGAGTGAGCCACGTCATCGTGACGTCACCCAAAAATTCCGTATAAGTCTGTTAAGGCACCGCCGAAACAGGAAGCGTTGCAATGTCATCATTTCTAGGAAAAGAAAGCGCCCGATCACCTCGTGCTCGATCTCCACCCCCCCTCCCCACCATCAACTAACGTCGCTATTTCTTCTTCGTCCGAAGAAGCATTTGACCCACACTCTTAACCTCGTAACGGAGAGAAGAGTGCCTTTAGTAGGAAATAATCGGGAGTGTCTGACATGCTTCCGGTCGATAGAAGTACCGATTCAATACGCAGTTAAGAGTGTTTGCAATCAGAAATTAAATAAAGAATTAAATAGTTAGTGGCAAGATAATCGTTGGAATACCGGAGGGGAGGGGGAGTTGCTTCTAGCGAAATCACAGAGTTCAAAGACCTATGAGGAGCACGCGGGCGCACACACAAGCGAAGACAAAAAGCAACACCTCTAAAATCGATTTGCTAAAATGAACAGCCAATACTAACCAACGAACATATAAAACAGTTGAAAGAACGATAAATGTAAGATGAACTAAGTTATTTAGAGTAAGAAGAATCAAAATGAAAAATGATGACCGACATATCGAATTCTTGGGTTATATTTCGAGTATAAAAGTATGATGAATGTATTTTTATCACGAGATTTTTTGTGGTGGTGTTAGTAATGTTTTCTGGTAGCAAACTACTTGTTTAATCCAGTGGGGATTATTATTTTTTCTGGAATTTTTTTGAGAACAACTGAAGTGACAATGTCTATAGTTTTGTATGCTATTTCTTTTACCCTATTTTGAAGGGAGGGGGGGGGTCAATACCCGTATTGAGAACCAGATGACCAATATATTAAAGAATCTGTGATCTTGACATTGAACTAGTTTGGGAATTTGGAATGTGAATTGAAGCACGCTTTCTACAAGAAGGTATGTTTCAATAACTGCACAGTCACGTTCTGTTGATGGGGGGGGGGGGGGATGTTAACTAAAATGGCAGCTATTAGCTAATGAATCACGATCTTGGCTGTTACTACCCGCTTATGATAATGTGCATAAGGTCCTAGGAGTTTTTATGTTAAGATGAATCGATGCAAGATTTTCCTAATATTCCTTCTCCTCCAAATTGTTTTTGCACCTCCAAAATCAAAAAATTAGAATAATCAAAGAAAATGTCTTGAATGATTTGCAATTCTAATTTATTGCATAGAAAATAATTATCATTAAATATGAATTAGCGTTATATAATAAATAAATGCACAAATATTACAGTCAAAGGGAAACAACATGATAATTAATAACTTTGTTGCATCCTCCTTATAGCTTTTATGACCGTTCCTAAAATGGTTGAGCATATTATTTACTAGTGGTTCACAGTCTTTTATCAAAACATGCAGACTAGAAACAAGCTCATTTTTGTCTCTTGGGGAAACTTCTTGAAGGCATTTCTTCATAATTCTTCACAAATTCTCAATGGGGTTTAAATCTGGTGAGTTTGCGAGCCAAGGAATTACATTGATTTGCCTTTCTTTGAGCCATCCAGTAGTGGTCTTGGAAGTGTGACTAGAAGTTGAATCTTGCTGTAAAAATGAAATCACCATCACATAAATCTTCCGATGCCGATAACAAAGTGCTCAAGAATTTCTTGGTACACTTTGGAATTGACTCTTTCGTACACAACATACAGCCTACTTGGACCCTCTGCGGTCATTGAAGCTTAATATCATGACAGGGGTTGCAAATTTCTCCGAATGTTTCATATATTCTTTATCAAATGCTTATTGCTTAAGAAGCCAAACACGCATCCTTTGATGATCACCGGAAACAAAAGCATATTTTCATCGCTAAAAAGTACCTTTTTTTCCAGTTCTGTTAACTCCACAACAGTCTTTGCTTACACCATTGCACTCTAGCTGCCTTTTGCTTGGAAGTCATCTTAGGCACACGTGATTTAAAACTCAATTTGTGAAGTCTTGTGGATTTTCTTTGATTATCCTATTTTTTTAAATTTTTTTTTAATTCGGAGGTGTATTATATCACTTTGTAATTTTTGTTAATATTGATAAGTATTTTGTTTTCCTTAATTTTGCTACAACTAGTGCTTAAACTAAAATTTAAATAATTCAACAGATTTTAAATATAATGATTTACTTGGACATATTCAAAACTGCATCTTAAGCATTGTGGACCTTGTTGGTGAGTTCCCTGGACTTGCACTATCACAAAAACTAACCTTTTGAGGCAACAAAGTCTTGAAGGCAAGGAAATGTTTTAATCAGTAGCATTAATAGCTTAAAAATAAATATAATATAAATATATTTGCGATTAATGCTTCTACGAATAGCAGACTAACGACAGGAAAAAGAAAAAAAAAAAAGCGGCACATTGGTTAGCAGGCTGCATGCTGATAGTTTTATGGTAAGCCACTTGCAAAAGATGCATTCCAATGTTGTCTAATATGTGTATTTTAGTTCTAAATACACATATTAGTTTTCACGTCTCCTATTTTAACGAAAGCATTGACCCTTAGTTGTCAAATATTTATTCAACCTTCTGTAGACGATGCCAGACAAGTCTGATTTCATCATGTTGGAAAACATCGGCAGTTCCATGTGAACACGCACATTTTTCTGGCAGTGTCTTCAAAAGGTGCGAGGTAGTATGCTAGAAAAAAGTGAGTCAACATTGTCAGCATCACACGCACACAAATTGCAACGCATCTTCTGTTGTCAAACAGAGAACACATGGGTTTCAATAACGTGGATGAAGCGACTAGTGATTGCATTCAATTCTCGGATGCAATTTTAGTTACTTTGCCAACTCGACCTTTTCCACTCTTCAAAAGAAAATGCATTCGTATTCGTACAAAACATTACGAGTTCTCATTTAAATTTAACTTATTCTTCAAATATTTTTGCTTACAATTAAACTTACTTCATGATTCAATATAAAATACTAATTCATTTCTCTGCTTATTACTAAATATTAATATTATAACTACACTAACATGAAACAAATATTACCCATCATAAACTTCTCATTTAATTAGCTATCTCCTGACCCACCACCACTAGTTCAATTTCAAAATATTATTATCCTCCTTAATGAAATTTATGAGTAAAGTTATTTTTCTTAGAAATAATCATGTAACTTATAAATATAATGGAATATATAAATCTAAATACTAAAAAATTAAATTACATTTTTTAAATTTCAAAATAAAGGCATACACCTCTAAAAATCTCATATTATAATATTAGAATTATGACACTACACGAAGACGCGGTGATTAATAACCTTGGAGTGTAATGGATGGTAATGCTATGCCAATGAAGTTTAACTGAGGCTCGGCTGTTACCCCTTGGGGCGCAGAGATTCGAGAGTTTGAGTTCGCTCTCTTAAAGTTTTTGCCTTAAGGGAGCATTAGAGTCTCTGGGGACAGTGTTCTCCGGCACGACCCGCTGAGGGGCTTTGGCGGTGAATGCTTTTCTTCGGAATAAGAGCGGTTCTGCTCGGTGGTGGGTGTGTGGTGGAAGACCATCACTGAGTGGAGCCAACGCTGAGATGGATGGTCTTTCGGCCACGATTGCGTGGCCTAGGGATCGTCCGAATTTTTAGAGACGGCTTTACCTTAACATATGACAATGCTGTAGCCAATGAAGTTCTAACTGCGGCTTGGTTATTGCTGTTACCCTCCTGCCATGATCAGAGCTTTAATAGCTCAATAACACCTTATCCCTACACTGTCCTCCACAGATAACGGGGAATATGAAAAGCATTCTTGCTTCGCCCATTTAAGCCAGTCCTTATAAGGATAAGGAAGAACAAGTGGATTAGAGAATTATCTGCTTTCGTTTCATTGGATAGATTGGCTATTATATTATGTCTGCTTTCATTGGATGATAGATTGGTTATGAGTGAAGATTGACTGATTGATTAGTGGAGATGAAAGGACAATGAGTGTGATTGAAAAGACAAACAGTTTTTATTTTCAAAGGTGTTTAGTGATTCTCACATTACAGTGGCTGCGACCCAACTGGAAATCTACTTTCTCCTCCTATGCAAGAAAAGTACATGAGTAGTCTTCATGTAGGGACTATACTAAGAACACCAGTGGTCAGGTCCACATTTACCATTAGGCGCATGAAGCGCAAGCTGGGGACCTCACTCTCTATGGGGGCCACATTTTAAAACCTTACTCCTCACAAAGAACAATAAATAAACAGCGTGGTTATAGTTGCAAAATAAAATACTTATTTTTAAATATTAAATTCATAATATAAAAACTAGAGGCCGCTGAAAAATTTGTGAGGCTTCCATTTGAAATACATTGTTCTTTCCTTGGAATATAAAATTAACAGGAACTCCTGTATTGCATAAATTCATGTATGTAAGCCTACCATTTCTTTGCTGGACGTATATACACGTCCAGCAAACCTGGATAAGATTCTGTCCACCTGCTGAAAGAACATGGATAAGAAGTGTAGTTTGACCGTAATGTCCATTAGAAGGTGCAATAATCCTTCACGCTGAAAAGAACACTTAACTAGATAACGTAGTATATAGCTACGTTCAGTTGTAATTGTACTCTTGCAGTTTTAAGCAAAAGACAAAGGCGAAGAATCTCTGATAAAATACATTGGATATAAATTTTTGATATTAAAAACTCACAACGGAAATCCCGAGTAATGAAGTTTAACATCATTTGTTGTTCACTAAAAAAAAAAAATCGTTCCTAAAATTGAAATGTGCGACCCATATAATCTTATTTTGCAAGGAAAGAAAACAAAATGTCATATTTATTTCAATAAATGTTATTTAAAAAATATAAATATTTGACATAATATTTCCAATGCAAACAAACATTTTGATTATTTATTTTCGCACGTGTGAAATTCGTTTTTATTTGGGAAGAGACACAATAAATAAATTGCGCAGCAAAAAAGGGTCAAATATCGTAAGACAGTAAAGAAATTCGAAGTAATAATACAGTGCACATAAAGACAATAATCTGTTAACGGAGGAGGGGAGCTAACTGCATTTTAACAGATAGAATGCTGATGAAGTTTCATCAGCATTCTACATTTTTATTAGGTGAAATGGATTTTGAGTATATTTGCGAACAGATATATTCAACATAACTTAGCCAGTTTTGTTGTAAAAAGTGGCGCATTTGAAAAAATATTAGCGGCATAATAATAAAATAGCAAAATTCTTAATGCTTCAGAATAACTTGATAATTTTGATAATACCAAAACAAGATGAGACACATCTGTAGAAATCTATTATTATTATTATTATTATTATTATTATTATTAGAGTCCTTTTAATGATGGACTCTATAAAGATACATTTAATAAATTGGTTGTATTATTGTGTTTTTAATTAAATAAACTAGTTTCATTTTGTCACAGATGGTTTTCGCTTCTGAACTACCTGAACTATTGTTCTTATCAATATTACTAAATTCCAATCTCCTTCTCTGGAAATTTTCTCTTACTAAATGATTGACTTGTGTTGACCAATCAATGACTTAGCAGTTTAATCCAGAGATTAAATATATGGTTAGTTTAATCCATACATTCTTTAGAATATTTCACCCTGTGATTTCCCAGAATCCTGTTAGGAAAGAACAGATCGCTGAATACTGAACGTGCGATCATTTTGAAACACGTTTCTGAGACAACAGAGGTTTTTTGTGTGTGCTGCTGCTGCTGCTATTTGTATTAATTAGTGGATAACAGCAGTTTCTATATCACATAAACAGAGGATTTCATTTTCAAGTTTATTATTATTTATAAATTAAATTGATTTTTCGGATAATTTTTTTTGTACATCAAGATTCTAGTTATTTTAGGGTAAATTGTCTAGTAAAAAAGTGGATGTTAGCGAGCATAGCAAGTTATCATTACTATTGATTGCTTCTACGTTTTAACTAAAGCTTGAATTATTATTACCACAACTTAAAAGAATCAAATGTGGAGTTGAGTAAATCTTAATAATTGTGCGATAAAGTTGGAACTGATTTAATCCTATATATATATATATATATATATATATATATATATATATATATATATATATGGGAATAAATTTTTAACTTGGGTATATTGTATATTAGGATAACCAAGCAATTTTATATGCTTGGTTATTTTAGCTCCTAATCCCAAGTATGCAAACAATTAAGTTTGCGCCTGAAACAAAGTTCAAGTCTAAAGATGGTACAACACCAGGGCAACTCATTGTAAAGGTGGCTAAAGCTTTGATCACTATTCTTAGTATTTTCCCATAATGTAAAGCACATCTCACTAGAAGATGTATACTGCAATGCATTATGGGTGGGGTCACTACCCAGACCGGTTTCGACCTTTTTTGAGGTCTCCTGAGTGAGTAGCTAGACCCTAAATACCAAGGTTACATACATAACATCATTGGCCAGAAGGGTGAAGCAAGATGCTTTTATTCCCCGTTGTCTGATAAGGAGGATGAATTGAAGGAAAGATTTATGAGCTGAGAGCTCGCCCTGGGGGGCACGGAGATCAGTCATTGTTGCAAGTATTTAGGATGGCTTTTGGCCTCTTGTATTTGAAGAGGTCAGTCTCTTCATAGTCTGCTGCTTGTTTAACTAGATCGTTGGGGTGAGTAGAGATCTTTGAGAAAAATTTTTCTGCTGTAGTTAATAGGAAGGAGTAGATGTAAGGGATGTTCGTATCTCTATGCAGTTGCACGTTCCTTACGAACCACGGTGCGTCCAATATCATGCGTAAACACCTATTTTGCACTCTCTGCAGTCTGAGGATGTTGGAGTTGGATGTGTGGCTCCAGGCTGGAGAGGCATATGTCAACATTGGGCGGATCGTCAACAGGTAGAGGAGCACTTTGATTCTGGTATTCAGTCTACTTTTTCTATTTATTAGAGGGTAAAGTTGTGCAATAGTTTTAGATGCTTTCGTACATAAGGCTTTGGTGTGTGGGTTGAACGTTAATCTTTTGTCCAGAATTACTCCAAGATATTTTGTTTCTGTTTGCCAGGGGATTTTGGTGTTGAAAAGATAAAGGTCCCCCATGGGAGTTGCCATTCTTCTGGTGAAAAGTATTGCTACACTCTTCTGGGGATTCACTTGTAATCTCCATTTGGAGAACCAATGTTCTAGTTGTAGTAGGTTTTCTTGCAACTTTTTAGTGACAAGATGAGGTCGTAGAGATCTGGCAAGAACTGCTGTGTCGTCCGCATAAAGTGCTAAGATGGATGACATTGGGTTGTGCGGGATGTCTGCCATATATATTGAGAATAAGATCGGAGCCAATAGGGAACCTTGAGGAACACCCGCAGAGATCCGTCGCTGACTTGAAACTGTACCATTTATTTTGACTTGTATGTGTCTGTCCTGGAGGTAAGATTTAATTAGGTGGACGATACTTGATGGTATACCTGCTGAAATGAGTTTGTGTAGCAGTCCCAAGTGCCATATCTTGTCAAAAGCTTTCGCTATGTCAAGGAAGACTGCTCCGGTGTGCTGGTGCCAATTGTATCCGGTGGTGATATACTCAATTATCCTATAAATTTGTTGAGTAGTACTGTGATGTTGTCTGAATCCAAATTGTTCCTTAGGAATGATATTTAACTCATTTACTGAGGCGTGGAGTTTAGAGAGAATGATTTTTTCAGCAATTTTGCCTAAGTTTGAGATTAGGCTGATGGGTCGATAGCTTTCAGGCAGGTGTGGATCTTTACCTGGTTTATGCACTGGGACTACATCTGCGACTTTCCAATAGCTGGGGAAATAGTTAAATCGGAACATGGAGTTGATTATGGTGGTGAGATGTACAACAGCTCTTCGGGGCAGCAGTTTTATTACTCTATTTGTTATGCCATCTGGGCCAGGGGCTTTTTTATTCTTTAGCTTCTTTAGAATTTCATAGATTTCCGCTGGTGAGGTGTTTGGAGGTATGTTGTTGCTGGTATCGGTGACTTTCAGTGCATGTCTGACATGGAGGTGGATTTTATAGACATGTTTGAAATCCAAGTTGTCATATGTAGGGCTACATTGTTTTTCTAGGTTCTTTGCTATCTCTTCAGCTTTTTCTGCGTCCGTGTGTACTAGTCCCATGTCTGACTTGAGTGGGGGAAGAGATTTGCTTTTGTTTCTGAGACTTCTTAATATGTTCCAGATGGAGTGATCGCCAGGTGATACAGAGGCTAGTTTGGCTTCCCAAGTTTTGTTCCTATAAGCTTTAAGTGCTTCTCTAACCTCATTGTTCAGTTTGTTGAGAATCCCCTTATCCTGAGGTGCACAGGTGTTGTGGTACCTTTTCCTTGCTTTGTTTTTGTTCCTAATTAGATCCATGATGTCTTCTGGGAGTCTGTTTGGCTTAAAAGTGGTTTTGGTAGAGGTGACAACCTTTATGGCTGAGGTGATTTGCTGAGTCAGACGTTTGACAGCATTTTCAATTTCTTTTATGGAGCTGATGTGAGGGACAGGTCCAATATGTTCTGATAGTACTTCTGGAAGTTTTTTCCATAAGATAAAGGAGTGGGGAGGAGGCAGCAGTTGTTCTTGCTTACCCAGCTGGAGCAGGATTGGGTTATGATCAGATGTCAGCTCGTTTAAAGAGACTAGGCTATACTGTAGTTTAATATTTTGTAATATAGCAATATCAAGTATGTCAGCTGTACCATACGTACTGTGATGGGTTGGTTCTGCAGGGCCTGCCACCACTGCATAATTTGAACTGGAGTAGCTAAAGAGTGTGTAGCCATTTCTGTTTGTAGTTTTACTGTTCCATGATGGGTGTTTTGCGTTTAGATCACCGGCAATGATGATTTGATCATTATTGCCTAGGACGGCATCTAGATCTGAATATAATAGATTCTTTGATGGAGGGTTGTAAGCTGCATAAAGTGTTAGTTTCCCAGTTGAAGTAGTGGGTACTACTATTCCTGTGAGCTCTAGATTTTTAGTTGAGGGGCTAGTTACAGAGTGGTGATCGATGTGGTTTTTTATGAAAATGGCGGTGCCTCCTCCTCTGTAGTTTATTCTATCATTTCTGTGGAGAAGGTAACCTCTAACTTTGGGGTTGTCTGCTGGTCTTAAGTGGGATTCGTTTATTAAGATGATGTCTGGGTTATATCTTTGTGCAAACTCTTGGAGTTCCAGAATCTTGTTTTTAAGTCCATTAGCATTCCAAGCAATGATCTGTAGGGAAACTGGAGTGCTTTTATTTTTATACATTTATGAGAGCTACTAGGATGGATTGGGTTTCTTGCAGAAATCTTTTTCTGGAGTCCGATGTGGGGTTAGATTTGCTGAAATCTTGCAGCATATTTGCAAGGGAGTTTGTGATGACTGCTGCTAAATTTGGGTTGTATTGCTCCTGAGTGGTTTTTGTTGAGCGGACTACTTCTGCATAGGACTTTGTCTGCCGATTGAGGTTTGCTTCGATCCGGGCTTCTGGTTGCGGCATTTGGTTTTGTATCGTGTTTTGTCGACCTCTGGAGGGTTGAGGAGTTGGAGCTACTGCTGCTGGTTTTTGTAGATAAGTAGAGGAAGCAGATCGTCTGTTTTTTGGGTGTTGTATACATCCTTTGTAGTTGGCTGGATGCGGGCCCCCACAGTTTGCACATTTAGCCGGGGTGGATTTTGGCTTAGTGCAGGTATATGTGGGGTGGCTCTCTCCGCATTTTAAACATTTGTATTCCGCTTTACACAATCTCTGAGCATGACCATATTTTTGGCACCTGTGGCACTGTCCTGATGAGGTTCTTTTCCTTAGCGGTTCTGGGCTGATTTTTAGCCCACAAATTGAAGTTAGGTCATATATGTTTTTATATGCCTGGTGAATCTCTACTAAGACGAGTGGCATCGGACTTTTGTCTGCTCTGGTCATTCTACTGACCTTGATGGGGGGTAGGTCTTGGTAGCGAAGATCAGCGGCTATGTCTTCTGTTTGTATGTGCTCTGATACTCCACGGAGAACCACCTTCAGGTTCCTCTCGGAGTCAAGGGTGAAGGTATGATATTGTACACCTTTATTATCTAACTCTTTTGTGAGTCTACGGAAGTCCATTATAGTGGCGGGTTGGATTTTAATACCATCGTCTAAATTCTTTGCAGTAGAGTATGCTATCTGTTGACTAGTCATAGTGGCCCGTAGTTCTGTCCACCTATTCTTTTCTCTTAAGATAATTGGAGGCAATTTCTCTTTAGTGGAGGTAGGAGGGTCAGAGTTGTGTCCATCTTCCTCCATACCTTCATCTGTATGTGGTTCTGTTGACTGAGTTTTGCGTTTTTTCCGCCGGTGGGACTCTCCTTGATCCAGGGGGGGGGGGATTGGAGACCACCAAATTCAATTTTTCCTCTGCATTAGCAGAATCCTCACTTTCCTCATCATCTCTCGTTGTGGAGTACAGGTTCAAATAACCTGGCCATTCCACTTCAAATTTTTTTAGTAATTTTTTGAGTAGGCTTAGAGCCAGACCTTTGTCTAGTGTTTCTATCAGGGCGTCGGTATCTATGTCAGTCATAGTTACGACTAGTAGGTTTTGATTTGGGGTTGGTCAATTACTAAAACTGAAAATTTAGTAGCAAAACCTCACTTATCGCTGAGTGAATCTCAATCAAAATGCACTCCTTTGTATCGAATGCAGGTGGAAAAGTTTTCCACAAGTTAGCTTTTCTGCGATAGCTACCGTTAAAGTTCAATAACGTATTTTCTTTCAAGAAATCAGGACAATTTCTAAATTGCAACTAAATCAAAGTCTTACCTCTATATATCAATCAAATCACATCACCGAATTCACTCACATTCCTAAAAATCCGACTACGACTCCATCTCTGACTACCAATTCGCATCCACCGTTTATAATTTGCCAGAATTAATATATGTATGTTCTCTTACATGTGCTACAAATCCTTTTCAAATACCAAGGTTTTAGTAATACAAAGCCTTATCAACTTTACCTATATAAGTTGCAACAAGGTGTATTAAGTTTTAATAAAAATCTCTGGAGGAGATATTGATGGGAATAAATTTTTAACTTGGGTATATTGTATATTAGGATAACCAAGCAATTTTATATGCTTGGTTATTTTAGCTCCTAATCCCAAGTATGCAAACAATTAAGTTTGCGCCTGAAACAAAGTTCAAGTCTAAAGATGGTACAACACCAGGGCAACTCATTGTAAAGGTGGCTAAAGCTTTGATCACTATTCTTAGTATTTTCCCATAACGTAAAGCACATCTCACTAGAAGATTATAACTGCAATGTAACTGCAATGCATTATGGGTGGGGTCACTACCCAGACCGGTTTCGACCTTTTTTGAGGTCTCCTCAGTGAGTAGCTAGACCCTAAATACCAAGGTTTTAGTAATACAAAGCCTTATCAACTTTACCTATATAAGTTGCAACAAGGTGTATTAAGTTTTAATAAAAATCTCTGGAGGAGATATTGATGGGAATAAATTTTTAACTTGGGTATATTGTATATTAGGATAAAATAAAATAAAAATCTCCGCCAGAGATTTTTATTAAAACTTAATACACTTTGTTGCAACTTATATAGGTAAAGTTGATAAGGCTTTGTATTACTAAAACCTTGGTATTTAGGGTCTAGCTACTCACTCAGGAGACCTCAAAAAAGGTCGAAACCGGTCTGGGTAGTGACCCCACCCATAATGCATTGCAGTATACATCTTCTAGTGAGATGTGCTTTACATTATGGGAAAATATGGGAAAATACTAAGAATAGTGATCAAAGCTTTAGCCACCTTTACAATGAGTTGCCCTGGTGTTGTACCATCTTTAGACTTGAACTTTGTTTCAGGCGCAAACTTAATTGTTTGCATACTTGGGATTAGGAGCTAAAATAACCAAGCATATAAAATTGCTTGGTTATCCTAATATACAATATACCCAAGTTAAAAATTTATTCCCATCAATATCTCCTCCAGAGATTTTTATTAAAACTTAATACACCTTGTTGCAACTTATATAGGTAAAGTTGATAAGGCTTTGTATTACTAAAACCTTGGTATTTAGGGTCTAGCTACTCACTGAGGAGACCTCAAAAAAGGTCGAAACCGGTCTGGGTAGTGACCCCACCCATAATGCATTGCAGTAAGTATACATCTTCTAGTGAGATGTGCTTTACATTATGGGAAAATACTAAGAATAGTGATCAAAGCTTTAGCCACCTTTACAATGAGTTGCCCTGGTGTTGTACCATCTTTAGACTTGAACTTTGTTTCAGGCGCAAACTTAATTGTTTGCATACTTGGGATTAGGAGCTAAAATAACCAAGCATATAAAATTGCTTGGTTATCCTAATATATATATATATATATATATATATAATATGCTTTTTATGTGAATCTCAAGCCTCCACCAAGTAAGGTGGTCTCGCACTCGGCGCATTTCACCTAAAGTTGGATGGTTGGAAAGCAGATACGTTAATCATTCTGTCAACCAGGGAGGCATACTATGCATGTTACTGCAAACTGAAACATTTTATATTTAGATTTAGATCCATGTCGTAACTCCATAAATATGACGATTTTTGCTACAATTTTTATTATCACAAAAGATTCCTGCAAGGAACCCTCCATTCTGACAGCCCTCAGTCATGAATAAAAACAAATTCCAACCGAACCCCCTCCTGGTCACTGCCTGGAATGCCAACGGTCTGATCAAAAAGATTCTGGAACTACAAGAGTTTGCATACAGGCACAATCCTGATATTAATCAACGAAAGGTACCTCAGACCAGCTAATAATCCAAAGCTTAGAAGTTATTTCATGTATAGAACAAACAGACTCAGTACCAGTGGAAAAGGAGGCACCTGTCATCTATATCAAAAACTATGTAAGCCATAATGTCATAACCAACCCACAAACTATGAACCTATAGGTAACTGGCATAGAACTGCACACCAACAATGTTGGCAGACCCAAAATTTATGCAGGATACAATTCACCAAGCAACCCCCCCTACTGATAGGGGGGGTTGCTTGGTGAATCCTCGGCTCCATAGACTCCATTATCATAGCAGAGACCTAAACGCCAAACATACAGCTTGGTTTAGCACCAAAATCAATAAAAACGGCCGCACTTTATTCAATTATACAACACTCAACTCAGCTGTAGTAGGGCCTACCCATCACATCCCTTTAGGCAATTCGGATGTACTAGACATTGTCATTTTCAGAAACATCAGATATTAATATGAACTAGAGACGATCAACAAGCTATCGTCAGATCATAACCCCATCCTGCTTAAACTAGGCACGCAAGATTAACTCCCCCCCCCCCTTGCACTCCTTCATAGCATGGGACAAGCTATCCACAATTCTCCCGGAGCACCTCGGCCCACCATCCCTCATCCACAAAAAGGAGATAGACGAAACCGTGAATAACCTAACGAACCAAATCAACAAGGCATTAGCATCACTCACCAAAACTGCAGTCATCTCTCGACCAGCCTAATCTCAGAGGATATCATGGACCTAATCAGAACTAAAAACAAAGACAGGAAGAGATGCCACAACACAAGAGCCCCACAAGACAAAAAAATTCTAAAAACTTGAACAGTCAAGTCAGTGATGCTCATCAAAAACACAGAAATCAGGAATGGGAAAACAAACCAACAGCACTCAACCCAGAGGATCATACAGCCTGGAAGTTCCTGAGAACCCTTTGTACCAAAGGTCAGCCCCTACCACTCCTTATGCAGGCTAAGCACGGACTTGAACACAAGGATAACGAAAAAGTCGAAGCTCTAGTGGACCACCTGGAAAAGCAATGCAGTCCATCGTACGAAAACCTAAATATTAACTTCATTTACAAAGTTCATTCAACAGGCTGAGCGGACCTTAAGACAATCAAAAGAACTCAGACCGCATCACCTCCCCCCCCAACACACACACACACTACTTCAGAAGCATCAAAAAGCTCCAGGTCCCGATGGCATCACCAATAAAATTATAAAGCTGCTCCCACGAAAAGCCATAGTGCAGCTAGTTAATATAACTAACGCAATAATAAGAATTCAGCACTTTTCCACAGCATGGAAAATTGCTGATATCATACCAATAAAAAGGCCAGGAAATAATTCCCAACTGTCCCAAAGTTACAGACCTATCAATCTACTATCCAGCCTACGAAAAATCATTGAAAAAGTCATCCCTCTCAAGACTACAAGAAACAACAGATAAACTAGGAATCATTCCTAATGAACAATTCGGCTTCCCACGAAAACACAGCACAGTACAACAAATCCACCGACTAGTAGAACACATCACAAATGGATATAACTGGAACCTGCATACCGCCGCAGTATTTCTAGACGTCGCTAAGGCTTTCGATAAGATCCGTGACATCAAGGCCTTCTCTACAAACTCATAAAAGTAAACATGTTAATAAATCTAATAAGGATAATAAAAGCATATCTCAGCGAAAGAACTATGCAGGTAAAAGTCAACGGAATAGTCTCTCTCATCCAGGCGCAAAATCCTAGCTGGAGTTCCACAGGGCTCTTTGTTGGCCCCCCTATTATTCTCAATCTACGTAGCAGATATCCCACAAAACTCAAGGACAACCATCACCGCCCTATATGCGGATGACACGACAATGCTAGCAAGGTTTCTCCGCCACCATCTGGCAATCCGAGGACTCCAGAACAGTGTTACTACACTGGATAAATGGTTCTCGGACTGGAGAATCCAAGGAAAGGAAAGTCCCCATCAAAGATGACATCCAACTCTTTGAAGAAAAGATTCCTTGGCAGGTAGAAACCAAATACCTCGGAGTACAACTCGAAAAAAAAAAACTCAGATTTAACATAGGTTCTGTGACATCTCTACCCCATGATCAACCACAACTCTACCCCATGATCAACTCTACCCCATGATCAACCACAGCAGCAAACTAGACATACGAAACACGTTGCTAATATACGTGATGGTGATACGCCCTGTAATCACTTACGCCTCCCAAGCATGGAGCCAAAGCACAAAAACAAACATTCTAAAATTGCAACGAATGCAGAATAAGTGCCTGTGGATGATTCTGGACACCCCATGGTTTATTAGAAACACTCAGATCCACCGAGAGACCAGAACTCCATACGTCTCTTCCCTTCTTTATGATCTAGCAGAAAGGTTTTTCACCAAGGCAAGCCGCACCTAAACCCACTAATCAAATAAGCTGCCAACTACAATGAAGCAGTCTACTGCAAACCCAAAAAACCCAAATCAGGTCTACTCCCAGCTGAACAAAGTTAACTTCACTGCCCGCCCCCAAAAGGGCGAGCGTAAAGCTCAAAATCACCCCATTCCCAAATTTCCTTACACAGACAAAGGACAATATGAAAAGCATCTTTGCTTCACCCATCTGGCCAATAACGTTGTTGTTGTTCGAAGAACAAGTCATTTGTGGAAGCTATGTTAAAGGATACAATCATGGAAAGAATTCAAATTGAGATTATGATAAATTTTGTCTCTTGGTAGTATGGATCTTCCGAAATATCTAGTAATTTAAAAATTGTGATTCACACTGCCTGCTGGAGAGCAGGGACTACTACTCGGCTAATTGATAATAAAAGGAAAAATATCAAAGTAGCCAACAACACTAAAGCAACCAGCTTATCAGAGCTCTTCATCTACAGTATTGTGTTGGACCACCATGAAACTTCAGAACATCCACAATACCCTGGGGCCTCAGCCATACTCTTTAACTATTCTGCCCTCAAGGGAACAGTTAGAATTCTTGTTGGTTCCATCAGATTTTGAGCAGGGAATCTGTCACGAACATTTCATTCCAGCACATCCCAAAGATACTCAATGGAGCCGAGATCTGATGAATAGAGGGGAGCCCTCCAGTAAAGTGATGTCACTGTTGTGTTCCTGTAATCATTTCTGAACATCACGTGTTCCAAAACATGATGCAATATCCATCCTCTACCGTTAACATCCATTAGCTGATTCCAGCCACATGTCCGAGTATCGCAAAACATTGCGATTGCGCAGAACCAAGATGGGAAATGCTAAACGTAATTAACTACTGTTGTAACAATAGTTATTTTATTAATGCTGTCCCGTGTACACTGGATTCGAACTACAACACTGCTAGAAACTTATGTGGAGGAAAAAATATTTTACGCAATAATTTATCACAAAGAATCCTGTCTAGTGTCAAGATTTGCTGAAGCAATACGGACAGGTCTATCCTGACCAAAATATGATAAGGTACAAGAGCGAGGGACTTGATAAATACTTCGCGAAGAAGGCGCAAACGTCTTCAAGAAAGGGCAACATGTGGAAGTTGTTGGTGGATAGCTTTCAAATGAAATCCCACTCATTAACCCTCTTCTCCATGTTGAAGTCACAAGAGTCATGACTTTGCTCCCATTATCACACGCACTTGAACGCTGATTTTTTGGGTTTGTTAGCATTAAGGGGAGGAGGGGTAGCAAAGGCCTTCCCATGCATGTGTAGTTCAACAGTTTTCTGGATAGTTCTGTTTTTCGGAAGTAAAAAATCTTCCATCTCAGTGTGAGAGCGGATACCTCATCTTCAATTAAATCTGGTTGCGTCGTTAAGGAGATGTTCTTCCAGTGACAATCTACCACCTATTAACAGTAACAGTCAGTGCCTGCTAAGTGTTGTTAAACGTATGTTACTGGTGAATTATATTGGAAAATTTTAAAGAATTTCTATTTCTGAGCAAAGTTACACATCTGCTATTAGAGTTAAAACCTTTTAGCAAGGTGCTTCAAGAAACTCGTTGAAACAGGCCAGATGAGTGACAGAAAGGGGCCACAGACAAGCAACCATAAAATCTGACGCAAAGTCCTTGTTACTCCTCGTCAAACCTCTCTGAATAGTTTGTCTTGGCATTACTAACGCAAACATGCAGGAGCATTTCTAAAAATAAGTTTGTCCTAAATGTAAACAACGCATTCAAAGAGTAGGTAATTAGTGGTGTCGAATCCAATCAAAAAAAGAAGATTAGTCCCTTTTTTATCCGACTGTATAATAAACTAGAGAGAATCGGAAGCTGCAACATATCCAGGGAAGTCTGTTCAAAAAGTACACCACAGGACCTTCAAATAGTTTTGCACAGATCTCCACTTTTCTTCCACAATGGAGAGACACAAGATATTTTTATACGTCACGTTACAAACAATGGGTTATTGGGCTTCCCGCCTATTAGCTACTAGTCATAATTTTTATTTAAAAAAACACTAATTGATTGCTAGTAAAACTGACATTAATAATAATGATAATTTAATTTTGTTGAAATAAATAAATAACCATAACTGAGGTAGTCCACTTATCTGCCCAAATTCGATTAAGTGGGGTTACATTCAAGGCGTTTAAACCCAGTGGAATCGAGCTGAAACAGTTTGGGCAAAGTAAGGAAACTGCAAACTTGGAACTAAATCTATATTTCTTATTAAATCTATCCACCGTTGGCATGCTAATTTAACAGATCATTGTGGTGTTGTTCAAGGTGTTCCCTCTTGATACATTATTTTAATATAATGCCTCTTTGAACTATACGGGGTGGCCCATACATCGTAAAGGGGTTTAAAATGCGAATAACTTTTTGATTATTAATTTTTTTTTTTTTTTTTTTTTTCAGGTATTCTAAGGAACATTTGGGAAATTGATCATGGAAAAGTTTACAACCGAACAAAGAACCAAAATCGGGCAATTTTATTTTGAAAATTGGCGAGCCAATATTTTGGCGAAGATCTGCAATTAATTGGCCATAACGTCTCGAGATCTGACTCCCCGACTTCTTCTTATGGAGTTACCTGAAGGAAAAGGAACAAGCCCCAGAATGTTGGGGGGGGGGGGCATTCGTACAAAAATTAGGGCGCTGCAGTGAGAAACATTAACAGATGTCATGGAGCATGCAGTAGAAAGGATCCGAATTTTTTGTTTAGCCGAAAATGGAAGGCATGTGGTTTTTCATAACTAATAAAAAATTCTGTAGGTTCTGTATTTCATTATAACAAAAAAAAATAATAAATAAAAAAGTTATTAAATGTTTAAACCCCTTTGTGACTTATGAGCCACCCTGTAGATTTACAATGTAAAAAGTCCTTTTCAAATCAGTTGTGTACAATGTCGTGCAGGCCCCCCGTCATTCTTGACTTTCGATACTCAAAAAATACGATAATCTTGATACTTTACATTTATATCAAGCAGTGTCATTTGCAAAATACGTATAAATATTACTATTTGGCCAACAATTAAATCTAGACGTTATCTTACTAGGATGTAAGAAATTCAAATCAATACACAGATATTATCTAATATAAATATATAAATAAAAACATATTCATTAGATGTTTTTTATTTATATATTAATGCTATTTGGCAGATTTCCTTCTGTTCTTTTGTCATTAGCGCATAACTTAAATTCTTTACGCATAATTAAATAAAAACACTTTAAGCTATTGTATTAATGATGCCACCAACACAAATAAAATATATCTAACATACTAACGCAACACGAGTTTTTTTTTTTTTTTTTTTTTTTTTTTTTTGTTCAGTCAATTTACAAAAAATAGATCGAAAAACCTCAGGAAATTGTTATGTTATAGAAACTCAATTGTAATGTTACATTTAACATATATTAACTGTATCAGATTATTAACAATTGACATTTATGTCTTTAGGGGTGAAGCAAGATGCTTTTCATATTCCCCGCTATCTGTTGTGGTTACAGTGAGGGTAAAATTTAAGAGCAATTTGATCGCCCTGAATGGGCATGGAGATTATGCATCGTTATAGGAGGTTAATATAGTTTTTGGTCTTCTATGTTTGAATATGTTCGTTGCCTCGTATGCTGCAGCTTGCTGAACCAAATCGTTGGGATGTGTGGACGTCTTTAGGAAAAACTTGGATGCTAAGGATTGTAGAAAAGAGAAAATATAGAGAATATTTGTGTCTCTATGGAGTTGATTGTTTCTAACATACCACGGGGCGTTCAGAATCATTCTCAAGCACTTGTTCTGCACTCGCTGTATTTTGATAATGTTAGTATTAGAGGTGTGGCTCCAGGCCGGAGAGGCATAGGTGATTATAGGACGAATCGTCATCTGGTATAGTTGCAATTTGATTCTGTTGCTGAGCTTGCTATTTCTATTAATTAGCCGATAGATCTGAGCTATGACTTTAGATGTCTGTGCGCACGTAGACTTGATGTGTTGGTTGAAAGATAGCTTTTTGTCGAGAATCACACCCAGGTAATTTGTTTCTGTCTGCCAGGGAATTTTAGTATTGAATAGTAACACATCTCCTGCAGGAGACATTGGCCTTTCTGAGAAAAGAACGGCTGAGCTTTTCAGGGGGTTGACTTCCAATCTCCATTTGGAGAACCAACCCTCCAGCTTTAGAAGGTTTTCTTGAAGCTTTCTGGTAATGAAATGGGGTCTGAGAGATCTGGTTAGTATTTGCCGTATCGTCCGCATATAGGGCCAAAATGGAAGTCATCGGATTGTGTGGGATGTCTGACATGTATACAGACAACAGCAATGGAGCCAGTAGAGATCCCTGCGGCACTCCAGCAAAGATATGGCGCTGGGACGATGTAGAACCGTTGATTTTAACTTGCATTGATCTATTCTGAAGATATTAATGGATTAGATGAACCATTTTTAGTGAGGTACCCGCTGAGATAAGTTTCTGCAGGAGTCCAAAATGCCAGATTTTGTCAAATGCTTTGAATACGTCTAGGAAAACAGCTCCTGTGCACTGGCACCAGTTGTAACTGGTGATGATGTATTCGACAATTCTATGGATTTGCTGAGTAGTACTAGGGTGTTGCCGAAAACCAAACTGTTCTTTAGGGAGGATGTTTAGGTCATTTACTGAGGTTTGGAGTCATGAGAGAATGACCTTCTCTGCAACCTTACCCAGATTGGAGATGAGACTGATTGGACGATAATTTTGCGGTAGGTGTGGGTCTTTGCCTGGCTTATGTATAGGAATTACATCAGCCAGTTTCCAGGTGGAAGGAAAATAGTGAAGTCTTAAGACTGCATTTATTATACTGGTCAGGTGCACTATAGCTTTTCGAAGCAGCAGCTTGATCACCCTTTGAGATGCTGTCTGGTCCAGGAGCTTTATTGTTCTTAAGTTTTTTAATAATATCATATAATTCAACAGATGATGCGGGTGCAATATGGTCAGCACTGGTATCTGGGAGATTTAATGCATGCCTGACCTGTCTGTGGATTTTGTCCAGATGATTGAAATCTAAGTTGTTATAAGAAGGTTTTTGAATTGATCCTCAAGGTTTTTAGTTTAGCTTCTGCCTTATCTGCATCTATGTGGACTAGGCCCTGTTTTGAGATTATGGGGGGAAGGGATCTGTTTTTATTTTTAATGTTTTTTAGTAGTCCCCAGATAGAGTGATCAATAGGTGAGATAGAGGCTAACTTTTTATCCCTAACTTGGTTTCTATGAGTTTTAAGTGCATCTCTTACTGCTCCATTCAATCTATTAAGCACCGTCTTATCCCGAGGAGCGCGAGTGTTATGAAATCTCTTCCTAGCTCTGCTCTTCTCTCTGATCAGGTCCATAATGTCCTCAGGCAAACGATCAGGCTTGGAAACAGGTTTCTGGAAGGTTGCAACCGTTATAGCGGACTTAATCTGTTGGGTGAAGCTAGTCATTGCAGATTCCACATCTTCTGGTGTGCATATGTGAGGGACGGGTCCAATTTGATCCCTAAGTGCTTTAGACACTCTCTCCCACGATATGCCTGAATGAGAGGGAGAAGACAGGCATTCATGTTCTCCCAATTGCAGTAGAATTGGGTTGTGATCCAACGACAGCTCGTTTAGTGATTATAAGGTTGAACTGTAGTTTAATGTCTTGCAGGATAGCTATATCCAGGATGTTAGCAGTGTCAGACGTACTGAGATGAGTTGGTTCAGTAGGTCAACACAACAGCATAGTTTGATCCTGTGTAGCTAGAAAGGATGCGACCATTTTTATTGGTAGATTTACTGTTCCAAGCAGGATGTTTTGCACTGAAATCTCCAGCGATGACGACCGGTCCTTTTACTCCAAGGATGGCATCCAGATCTGAGGTCAATAATGTCTTTAATGGAAGGTTGTACGCAGAAAAAATTTTAAGGTTTCCAATTGAGTTTGTGAGGACATTAATTCCTGTGATTTTGAGGTAGTAGGGTTGGTTATTGAATGATGATTGATATAGTTTTTGATAAGGGTGGCTGTACCTCCACCTCTATACCCAAGTCTGTCGTTTCTGTAAATCTGATACCCTCTGATTTTCAGGGTATCAGCAGGCCTCAGGTGAGTTTCATTAATTAGCAATATATCTGGGTTGTATCTATTATTAAATTTCTGGATTTCTAACAGTTTATTTTTTATACCGTTGGCATTCCAAGCGATAATCCTAAGAGAGTTTGGAGCGATATTTTTCCTATGCATCAGCGAGTGCCGATAATATGGATTGGGTTTGCTGTAAGAATCTTTTTGCGACACTTAGGGATGGATTCGAGTGCTGAAATCCTGCAGCATGTTTGCAAGAGAAGAGGTGATAATAGCTGATAGATTTAAATGTGGATTATTCAGGTTCTGGGTTGTTTGTACTATCTGTTTGGAGCGGACCACATCAGCATATGTTCTCGCTTGATGTTGAAGATTCGTTTTCTTAAGGGGCTCAGTTAATGATGGGCAAGCACCTGTTGTCATGATCTCACTCTTGGAGAACTGAGGAGCCTGAGATTCAGGAACTCTCGCACTAGATGACGAGGTAGATTGATGATTTGGATCATTCCATCTGTTTTTGGGGTGATGTATACATCCTCTATAGTTAGCAGGGTGAGGACCCCCGCACTTAGCCGGGGTGGATTTTGGCTTGGCGCAGGTGTTTGTGGGGTGATTCTTGCCACATTTTAAGCATCTGAACCGAGCTTTGCATAGCTTCTGGACATAGCCAAATTTTTGGCATCGGTGGCACTGCCCAGAAGATGCTTTCTTTCTCAATGCTTCTGGGGTGATTTTGAGTCCACAGATTGATTTTAAATTATATATGTCTTTGTAAATGTTATGAATTTCTACTAAAACTAAAGGCATAGGTGTCTTATTTGATCTAAACATTCTAGTGACCTTTATAGCAGGTAGATCCTGTAAGTTAAGGTCAGTAACTATTTCATCCGTGTCAATATCCTCGGAGACTCCTCGTAGGACTACTTTCAGATTTTTTTCGGAGGCAAGTGAAAATGTGTGATATTGAGTTCCTCTTGCGTCCAATTCCTTTGTAAGATTTCTATAATCAGCCACCGTGGTGGACTGAATTTTTATACCTTCGTCTACATTTTTAGCAGATGTATAACTTATTTGTAAGTTAGCCATGGTGGTTCTTAGTGTTGTCCATCTCTGCTTTTCCTTTAAGATAATCGGTGGCACCTTTTCATTGGGGGAAGCAGAGGGATCTGAAATGGGAACATCCTCGTCCATACCAACATCATTTGTTGGCTCAGCAGCGAGAGTTTTCTCTTCTTACGAGCGTGGATTTCTCCCTGATCAGAAGGATTAGAGGTAGAAACAACTAGATTGAGTTTTTCCTCCATTTGAGGAGAGTCTTCATTTTCCTCAACGTCGACTTCAGGTGAGGAATATAAATTTAAGTAACGGGGCCAATCCCGTTCAAACTTTTTGAGAAGCTTTTTAATAAAAATGAGTGCTAGCCTTTTATTGAGTGACTCGATAATGATGTCGGGGTCAATCATGCTTGTAGGCCATGTTGTCAGCTTAAACTTCTTTTGTAGTTTATCAGTAAGTACAAGAGCCGACTCTTTATCGAGCAAATCAGTGAATACGTCTAGGTCAGGTACGCTCATATCATTTTAACTGCGTATGAGCATTAATAAAAATCCCGTAGGTCTGAAGACCTGCCAGCAGAATTTTTTTTAGAATATCTCGCAGCCGCAAAGGACTGCCAGCAATATCAAGCGTAGGCTATAGAAATAGAAAGCAACAGCAATTAAATTGCATCTAAACAAAGTCTTACCTTGATATTTCACAAAATACAGAACGCCATTGATCCTAACAAACACTCTCAAAATTCAAAATGACAAGCAAACCACATAACAAACTGAACGTGATGCCATCCAGTTACTAGAATCAATGATCAGTAACAAAGCTTAATTGTAATAATATGATATAAAATATTTAAAGGTGTGTATATATTTTTGAAATTTTATAAAATAGTTTTTAACATTTAAAATATTTAATTTTAAATTTAACTATAATATAATATATATTATTATTTCCTATAAAAATAAAATATTTTAATAATATTCTTTTGAACATATGAATGAGACTGGAAGAACAGTTTCATTGAATGCAGACTGTACGCTTGTGTCTGTTGCGCCTAACTACTGACCTATTAGTATCTGTGGAGTGGTGGTGATGATTTTAGAGAACTTGGTAAGAACATGCATGCAGAAATGGGTGGACAGCGTGGGTTTACTAAAGGGTGGTCATGTCTTAGAAACTGTCAAATGCCTTAGCAAAATCATTGGATAGAATATCACATGAAGGGCTAAATTGGAGGAAAGAGGATCGGATTATGTTAACTATTGACTAGGATAAGAGGGTGGCTGACGAAGGTATTATAAAGTGGCCCCCGCCGTTCATTCTTTGGACCATCGTTGCTAAATCTACACATTATGATACTGAGATGGATCTGATAGATGTTTGCTGACGATGCAAAAATGATCGAATAGACCGGAACAAATAGTAAATGCAAAATTATGCACTTTGGTGTGATGAAATATCCAACGGCATGTTGTATTGGCGGGCTTGGAGAAACGGGTGTTATTAGGGATCTTCGAGTTATGGCGGATAGGAATTTGAAGTTCAAAGGTCACGTAGCAAAATGCAAATAAAACTCAAAGGATAATTTACGATGCTAAAACGAACAGTGACGTGTAAGAATGAGGTCATTTGGCCACTTTACAACGCCTTGATGCTACTGCATCTGCGAAAGACCTCCTGGGTTACGAGGGGATGAGAACGCTACAGAAAGATGATATCAGAATGGGAATGTAGATTATGAGGGCAGATTGAGAATAGGGGGGACTGCAGACACGGGTGGGAAATAGAAACCTAAAAACGTCTGAAAGGGTGTTATGGAATATCAGTTGACGAACATTTTTATGATATGAAAGGTTGGGAGAGCAAAAAGGGGGGGGGGAGCATCAGTGAGTTTGAGTGCGGTTAAGGAGCAAGAGCGAGATTTTTCTCTGTTGGAATGGGTGAGTTGAAGAGAAGGTAAGGCAGCTAGCGTGGATTGGGTTCGATGAGTCCTTGAATCTCTGGAGGTCTAATGATGATAGTAATTATAAAAAATTACTGTAAAAGGAGCACGCATTACGTCACTTCCGCTCTAACTTATAGAAACAATATTAAGCATACAGAGATGGCGAACATGGTGATAAATGCATACTGCTGTGATTAAGTTAACTTTCCACAGCTGAGTTGCAATAATCCGGGCTTGATTGTTCACAGCAACAATTTTAAGTAACCCAATAAGAAATGAAAGACGAAATATAAGTTCCAAGAACCTGTATTTTATTTGTACTTTAAAGTTGTTAACACACCGGTAAGAATACATCGCTTATTTTTCAATCTTAATGTTTGTTTTTCACATACACTTGTTTTCATTTTGCTTTATCACTGATTGGGTAAGCCTTTTATCCCTGTCTGCATTTTTATTTATTTATTTATTTATTTATTTTTTTTGTGATATATAAATAGGGTCACGTCAGTGAAAACCTCGTCAATAGTAGTGACAATTTTTCGAGGTGGTTCTTTTAACTAAGGGAACAGATCGAAGTCTGAAAGGCTTGTCATCCATCCTTTTCCATGGAAATCAGATATTTCAACGTGAAACATAACGAGAAGACACCTTTTCATGCAAAAATACACGATATCTGATTCCATTCGGATTCTTCCTCCCTCCCCCCCAGTCGGAAGTCTTTTTTCGCCGAACAAGAACCCAAACACCTCTCACTAGAAGTCTGCTTACAGAAACTATTGCACTGTCCTAGTGACCACGCATGCGTAAAACTTTTAAAATAACTGGTATTTTTTCCCTCTCTCTCCTTTATGTTAAACAGTACTCGCTTCGAACAAAAGCAATATGAAATACAAAATAATATCATAACGAAGCTCAAATAATGCAGAAATCTTTTCTTTCTTTTTTTTTCTAACGGAAGTTAGTTATATTTCGTTTTGGAGTTACATTTATTTACTTCCTATGCTAATTCCTATATCTAAATGATAACTCAATATGATAACTCAATAATACTACTGGACAGAAATTCAAAGAATGTGCCTTTTTTATTTTATGTCCATGAATGGAACTACTTGCTATATACGTGTTATGTGTATGGCATGTTAAAGCATTTGGTAACAAAATAAATATTCTTTGCATAAATATTTTCATAGAAAGTTAAATTTTAAAATGAATATCTTTTCTACTTAACAAATAATTACATAAATTATTAAGCAACCGTCAATGGTTTTCTCACACCAAAATATTTTACCCATAACTTTTGTTGAAATAGCAGATATTTCAGCAAGACGGAACAGGAGACGGGAGCTGTCCACCCTGGGAGGGAAACGGATGGCAATGCTGTACCAATGAAGTTTAACTGAGGTTCGGCTATTGCTGTTACCCCCCAGGGGCGCTGAGATTCGAGAGTTTTTGAGTTCGCTCTCTTAAGGTTTTTGCCTTAAGGGAGCAATTTGAGTCTCCGTGGAGAGTGTTCTCCGGCACGGCCCGCTGAGGGGCTTTGTCGGTGGATTATTTTCCTCGGAATTTGAGCGGTTCTGCTCGGTGTGGGTGGAAGGCCATCACTGAGTGGAACCAACGCTGAGATGGACGGTCTTTCGCGCACGAAAGCGTGGCCTAGGGATCGTCCGAATCCGAAAATCCGAATTTTTAGAGGCGGCTTTACCTTTAAATATGGCAATGCTGTAGCTAATGAAGTTCTAACTGAGGCTGGGCTATTGCTGTTACCCTCCTGCCATGATCAGAGCTTTAATTTAATAGCTCAATAACACCTTAATCCCTATACTGTCCTCTACAGATAACGGGGAAGATGAAAAGCATTCTTGCTTCGCCCCTTTAAGCCAGTCCTTATAAGGATAAGACGGAACAGGGAACTGTTAGGCTGTTGTTCTTCTGTGATTACATCCACTGATTTTGCAGAAAATTGAACACTGAATATCTATATTCACACTGAATATATATATATATATTCAACACTGAATATATATAGATATATAACGAATTTATCTATATATATATATATATATAACGAATCCCAGTCTCAACTCTTAATTACACGATTTTTACGGCTAATTTCCATAAATGATAAAACTAACTATAATTTAATTACCAGAGATTAAATGCCATAATACCAAAGTAAAAATAAAATCCTCATGTTGCTTATTATATGCCTGAAGTCTATAAACATGGAGTATAAAAAGGTGAGGGAAAAAAAAAAAAAGACTGAGTAACAGAGGCCAAGTTCCTTTTAATTGTAGCCCATTCCAAGCAACTGGTTTCATGGGTCCAATTTTAAATCATCTATATAGGGAACAAAAGCCATTACTTTGTTCTCGTTTCATCCGCTAAGCCTAATTTTATCTTCTGTTATATAATCATGAAATCCAACCATTCACAAATCAAAAAGGGAGAAGAGATGCAAGCTATAATAAAAATTTGCTGGAATTATCCTACAGTTTTGAAGTCCTGACTGCATATACGAAAACATTTGTTATATTTATACTAGAATATGAATATATCACTAATTAGCTGCACAAATTATATTCCAGGAAATATTTTGTCCTATCACTTTTATAGATTAAATATTAGTTGAATGTAATTATTATTGTTGGATGTTTAAAAAAAAATGGCTGCCAATCGGAAGCCCATACCTTGAATCATATGGTCTGTCCATTTTCAACAGTGTAACATCTGACTTGGAATATTGTTCAATAATAACAGTCTTCTGGATAAAAGTTAAATTCGCTACTGCACCCCCAGCAGACGCTTGTGGAAAAGAATCTTTTAGAGAGTGTAGTTTATTTTTAGAAGCATACTCCCAATATCTTTTAGGGCATACAAGGCAGAAGTGGAGGTTGTGAGGTACTGCGCAATCGCATCTAGTAATGTAGAATGGGCAATAGTTTCTTGAGCGTCTGCCAGAAATATCAGACTTCTATATTTACATCTGTGACGATTAGTAGTGTCAGGTAGTCACATGACATGAGTGGGCGTAAACGTCAGAAATAAAAAAGAAAACAGGAAAAAAAAGCACTAAACTGAAATACAAAAGCTCTTATGATTGGTAAAATCAAACAAAAAACAAAATCCTTTTTTTTTTTTTTTCAAAATGTATTTGTTAATTTCTAACTTAAAATTCAACACGTATGTATTAAATATTATTCTAAAAAAAAACTAGATTTAACATTTACTTGAAATCGGAATACCTAAAATACCAATGACACGCGCCGGCACGTGTACAGCTCGTATTATTGCGTATTTTATGTTATATTATTATTTTAACGGTTTTAAATAGTTTATTTCAAGAAGAATGGAACTTGAGTTTCTCTCGGATATTTTTACGAACACAATGTAGAAAAAGACGGCTTTTCCAGGAACCTTGAATTTTTAGCAAAGAAAGCACTTATATTGGAATGGCTCCAATTGTAACATGAATAAAGAATCGCATTTTTCTCAGCCAAACACAATATTGGCTTGTTGATGGATGAATTTCAACACGACTTAAAACCATTTACGAAATTAAATCGCTGTGGAATCATTAAATTTGTCCTATAAATCGGTCCCAAAAAATCAACAGAGTTCCCCGTCTACAAAAAATTTAAAAATCTATAGTTTTTGCTTAATTAAAAATATAATTTCTCTGGGAGCAGAAATAATTGTATTAATGTATAGATAGGTGTAAAAAGTATTAACTATATTATTTAGATTATTTACATATTTCTATTCGGCGAATGGAGATAGGTAAATAAACGACACTGTAAGGCTAATTTCGAAAGTCCAGTTAGAATCCATAAGTGCAACAAACAGCAACAGACCGGTTGGTGAGAGGCGTGTTTAGCACTGCTTCCTATAAACGTTTTGCGCCTGCGCACAAATTGATTGTTAATTATTTTTTAAAGAAATACTGTACCATCAGTAGATTTAATTTAAAAAAATAAAATCATTCTTGACTGACATTTATATTAAATATTTTTTTTACCATTACTGCGATATTTTCTACAAAAAAAAGTATTTTTTTATTAGTGGATTATTAAACTATGACTGGAAGAAGTGTACAACACAGAGAGTGAATAACAGCATCGCACACACTCACGAGACCAACATAAATACCCGAGTAGACAGACGAGGATATCTAAGTCCAGAAATTATTTTTTGCATGTCGGGGTCGTTAACTGCAAATTTCAAGTGCCAACATCGTATGTAAAAGGGGAAAAGAGGGGGACAAATGACAAATTATAGTTGTTAGGGATATTTATATTGATGTCTATTAAAACAGGAAACATTCTATGGGTAGGGTTGCTTTCATTTTTTTTTTTTTTTTAATACCAACTCCACCCACGCAAAATGTACACAACACACTAGAAGCATTGTGAGACTAAGAGGTTAAATAAAGCCAGAAATGTTACTGCGGAAACCACAGATGGCGCAATGTCCCTTCAGGCTTGCAATAAGCAACATAGTAGTGTTGCAATATATAAAAAGGGAAGCAAAAATTAATGCGAAAATTACAAAGGGATATCGCTCCTGCTGACAGGAGCGATATCCCTCTTTAATTTAGCATTAGAAAAAGGTATTCGACAAACTGTAAAAGATAACACAGACAGAACAATAATATTAGAATATGCATATAAAACCTGTTGTTTCGTATGCAGCAGAAACCTGGAACATAACAGACCAAGATGCAAAGGCATTTCGGATCTTTGAAAATAAATTTCTCAGAGAAGTTTATGGACCTCTAAGAGATAACACAAGTGAATGGAGAAGATATAATCAGGAACTATATGAACTCTATAGATCCCAACTTCCAGCTGGTGAAATCAGAGCTTGAAGATTCAGATGGCTTGGGTATGTGGAAAGAATGGTTGTGGAGAGAAAGGATAAACAGGCATTCGAGATTAGGCTTGGTACTTGCAGCAAAGAACTTTATAGGTTCAGCAAGCTAAGAATATTTCAAAAAGGATCTTCAAAGTGTTCAGTTTGTGAAGTGGACGCAATTTAAATTTTCCAAGAAAGCTTCAAAGTCCACACACTTTGTGTTTCCATTTAAATTCGCTTTTAAGTAGCACCTACTCAATAAGATAAACTGTTAACAGACTCCTACTTAAATAATGATGTTTTTCAATGGTATATTTTAAAATTATTCCTAAAATGTAATCACTTTGTCAAACTTTTCAAGTATCTGATCAGAAATAAATTAAACAGTATAAATGCTGCCATAATTCTTGACTCTCCGGTCCAACATAGAACAATTAGTACATTCCTCTTTTAGTGATAGTAGGTCATTCTCTCTCTCTCTCTCTAGTTTATATCTTCTATACCTACACTGAAAATATTCATCTGAAGATGAAATACATGAGCCTTCACTCTACTTACTAGCAGTCACCATACGTGTATCATATGCTACGTTTTCAAAACCTTTTGGATGCAGAGAAATTATGATAAGGGATGCTTGCATGCATTTGCTTAATATAACGTAGTCTTTAATGATCATGGCAACTCAAAAATCTTGTTACTCCTTTATCTCCTTTTCTAAATTAGTTGTGACATTTAATTAATTGGATAAGTACGAGATCGACATAATAGGGATGACTGAAACAAAAAAGACCAAAACTGGTGAAATCTTTCTGAGCAATAAATACAAAATGTTATATTCAGGCAATGACAATCAAGGAAAAGAAGGAGTAGCCATAGTATTCAACACAAAATACGAGGCTAATCTTCTTGAATGGCAGGCAGTCTCAAGTAGAGTAATGTGGGCAAATATGAGAATGGGGAACTGGACAATGAAACTTATTTGTGCCTATGGTCCCACAGAAGGTTCTGCTAAGGTAGAAGTGGAGGAATTTTTTGACGCTTTAGAAAAAGCAACTGACACAATGAAAAAATTGGTTCTTGTTGGGAATCTAAATAGCAGAGTAGGAAATGATTGTCAGGCATACAAAAATATTTTGGAAAAATTTGGAGCAAAGAGCAAAGCTAATAATAATGGCAAATACCTGTTGGATTTCTCCTCATGATGTGGTTTGGTTATTACTAACACCATGTTCCAACATAAAAATGTGCACAAATTCACATGGAGAGAAGAGGCTAGGAATAAGAAAAGTCTCATTGACTATGTTATTGTTGATAGTGATGTTTTCTCCCTGGTGCAGGACACCAGGGTGTACAGAGGATTTGAAATTGGAAGCGATCACTATTTAGTCTTGAGCAGGATAAAATTGAATTTCATATTGAAAAGAATAACATGTAAGAAAGTTTTAAAGCGAATAAAAGTTGAGCAGCTCTCAGATGTGAACTGTAGACGAAATATATACAACTGTACACACAAAGGTTATTGAAGAAAAAATGAAAGAGTTCGAGAACAGGAACAGGAAAAAAAAGACCTTGGAGATTCAGTGGCAAGCCTTGAAGAAAACCCTGATTGATTCAGCCAGAGAGGCATGTGGTGAGGTTGTCTGCAAGGATAGAAAAATCAGAACTCCCTGGTGGACACAGGAAGTTAGAGAGGCAGTGAAGGAAAAGAAGAAAGCATATCAAAAGTTCCTGGAAAATGGTGTAAGTCAGCTTGTGTTCTTAGAGAATACAGAGGCAAATGTAAGAAATCTAAACACTCTGTAAAACTAGCTAAATAAAAATCATGAGAGGAGTTTGGCAAGAACATAGAAAATAAATATGAAGAAGGTGGTAAGATATTCTGAATTTGCTGTTTTAAGGATACTTGTGACATAAGACTAAATGAAAAATGCACGTAAACACAAGAAAGATATTTAATTAACCAAATATTTCCGTCTGGAAATAGCAGACCATCCTCAGTGGTATTACAAGAAAGGTTATAAAAAATACAAGCTAGAATATTAACAATAGATCGTTTAAAATAGAACACGCCGCGTGATGTTATATCACTAAGTATGAAACGGAATATTTTGAAGTAGAGACATGATTGGAAAAAAAAAAAATTAATGAGTAATCTTGATTAGACTTTCCCAGATTTTTGATATAGATATACAGTCATTACGATTCAGGTTGGGGCGATGGAGCAAGGCTTCCACGCTTTCCTTGAACAAACGTTCGAACCTATAACGGGATCTACGTAATCGGCGAGTCCTGGACCAAAGGATGTTGTGGTCAGTTTCAATCCCGTGCTGAGCCAATCCAGACTTTTCATGTTTGTTGTGAAGAATGGAGGATTGATGTTCTTGGATTCTTTTTTCAAGAGAACGTCCGGTTTGTCCAAAATAAGAGAGATCACAGTTGCACGGAATTTGATAAACTCTACGAAGAGATAAAGTTGAGCGTTTGTCTTTAGGAGAAGGAAAATGAGAAGACAATTTGTTAATAGGTGAATACGTAGCTGTTAACTCATATTTCTTTAAAATTCTTGCGATAGGTTCTGAAATACCGGAGATACAAGGAATTGGCACTCGACGCATTGAAACTTTGTTGTTTTGTGGAGGATTATAAGAATCGAGAAGATGTTGAGTACTCTTTTCAGAAAAGCCATTGAGTTTCATGTGTTGTTGGATAGTAGAAAGTTCTTTCTGTAGATAATCAAAAGTGGAACAATTAGTTTTGGCTCTTCTGATGAGGCATTTTATAATTCCCGTTTTTTGACATGAATGATGGGCTGATTCTTCAAGAATATAACGACCTGTGAACGTTGGTTTCCTGTATACGGTAAACGTAAGAATATTTGAAAGTGACCGGATGAGGAGAACGTCTAGAACGTCTTTTTTAAACAGTATTAATTCCTTGCATCATCGTATATAGTTTACTATGGAAATAGAAGAAAACAACCAGTTATCTTTTTTAGACGTTCTCCTCATCCGATCACCTTCAAATATTCTTACGTTTACCGTATACAGGAAACTAACGTTCACAGGTCGTTATATTCTTGAAGAATCAGCCCATCATTCATGTCAAAAAACGGGAATTATAAAATGCCTCATCAGAAGAGCCAAAACTAATTGTTCCACTTTTGATTATGTACAGAAAGAACTTTCTACTATCCAACAACACATGAAACTCAATGGCTTTTCTGAAAAGAGTACTCAACATCTTCTCGATTCTTATAATCCTCCACAAAACAACAAAGTTTCAATGCGTCGAGTGCCAATTCCTTGTATCTCCGGTATTTCAGAACCTATCGCAAGAATTTTAAAGAAATATGATTTAACAACTACGTATTCACCTATTAACAAATTGTCTTCTCATTTTCCTTCTCCTAAAGACAAACGCTCAACTTTATCTCTTCGTAGAGTTTATCAAATTCCGTGCAACTGTGATCTCTCTTATTTTGGACAAACCGGACGTTCTCTTGAAAAAAGAATCCAAGAACATTAATCCTCCATTCTTCACAACAAACCTGAAAAGTCTGGATTGGCTCAGCGCAGGATTGAAACTGACCACAACATCCTTTGGACCAGGACTCGCCTCTTGCATAAATCCCGTTATAGGCTTGAACGTTTGTTCAAGGAAAGCGCGGAGGCCTTGCTCCATCGTCCCGACCTGAATCCTAATGACCGTATATCTAGATCAAAAATCTGGGAAAGTCTAATCAAGATTACTCATTAATTTTTTTTTTTAATCATGTCTCTACTTCAAAATATTCCGTTTCATACTTAGTGATATAACATCACGCGGCGTGTTCTATTTTAAACGATCTATTGTTAGTATTCTAGCTTGTATTTTTTATAACCGTTCTTGTAATACCACTGAGGATGGTCTGCTATTTCCAGACCGAAATATTTGGTTAATTAAATATCTTTCTTGTGTTTACGTGCATTTATCATTAATATATTCTGAAGGTTGTTCAAAAAGCCTAGAAATGGAGGAAAGAGTGGTATAAAAGGAATTAGAGATGATAAAGGTGACATGGAAACTGGAGAAATAGATCTCCTCGATGTATAGAGTAATTACTTTGAAAGAATGATAAATGAAACAGGAAGTGTGTGCACGGTGGTAGAAAACTTCCAACAGGAACGCATATCAATAGTATAAAAGTTTTACAATGGCCGCACTGAATAATTCAGAAGGCCTAGTCAGATAGTCAAAGTCCGGATGATTGGAGTAGAGCTCTCATAGCACCCATCTATTTCCATTCCTGGTAAGATTTATTCAAGTATACTTGATAAATAGCTAAGATAAAAATTGTGGAAGAGAAGCTTGGTGAAGAACAAGCTGTAGAACAAAGGTGAAGAACAAAGATCTGTATTTAAGTTTCATAGATCTGGAAAAGGCTCATGAAAAGGAGCCAAGAGAAAAGCTAATCAAAACGCTACAGTTGCTTGATATAATTCCCCATTGACACCCTACAGTTGTATGGTACCTTAGAGTTTATTAAATATTATTAAAATATTTGAGTTGTTAGTCAGCAGTTAGAATTGAAGGAGGTACAGGAAGATGGTTTGATGTTAAGTCAGGTGTGGGCCAAGGGTGTACATTATCCCCTCTGTTATTCATTATCTATATGGATCACATTATGAAGGAAAGTGGTATTAAACATGATATCAAAATTGGAGATGTTAATTTCTTTGCTTTATGCAGATGATGTTCTAAATAAATCCAAGACACGTCTTCAAGAAATCCTGACTAAACTGAATAACTGGTGTAATAGATATGGTATGAAGGTCAGCATTAAAAAAGACAAAAAAAAATGGGCAGAAACATTGAAAATATCAACTACATTGTGAATGGAGAACTTATAGAACAAGTAAAACATTTCAGCTACCTAGGCACGATTTTTAGTGAAGATTAAATATGGAAATAGACAACAGAATCAGCAAAGCTGGTATGGTGGGAAGTCAATTGAATAAATTCATATGGAATAAGAGAGAAATTAGTCGAAACACTAAGTTCGCTGTATACAAGACGGTGTTCAAACCAGTTTTAACTTATGGATCTGAGAGCTGGGTCAGAAGTAAAACACTTGACCAAAGACTAGAGACCGCAGATATGAGAGTCCTGAGAAAGATTAGGGGCATGAATAGAGGGCATCAATGGCAATATCATATTAAAAACGAGGATATTAGGAAAGAACTTGACATTGTCAGCATCCAGGAATGCTTTAGCAGAGCTAATCTCAGGTGGTATGGTCACTTAAACAGAATGGGAGAAGAAAGATTAGCAAAACAAGTGTTCTCTGCCAGGTGGGCAGCATAACGACCCAGAGGAAGACCAAGATATAGGTGGATTCTGTCTTCTAAGGTACAAAGTGATGTATGATCTGAAATATGATCTGATGACGTTAATGTTTTGAAAGATAACAAATTAATTTGGAGAAAAATTGTTGAAAGGAAGTTAGTAATGATATAAGTTTTTCATGTAGAACTAATCATAATATCCTGTACACCACCTGAGGGTACATATAAGGGATTTGATGATGAACTCCTTTAAATGCGGTTAAAGAGGAATATGGACAACTAAGGATTAAAAAAAAAAAAAAAACAGATGGCTGGCGCACGGTTGTATAATGTTGAAGAAGAGTTGTGTCTTGGTTCAAGAAGGTGGATGAAGTGTAAATAAAAGATACCAAGAAATTATATACTTGTTTTAATCCTTTATCCAAGTGTAAGCAAACAAGTTTGCGCCTGAATTATTTTCAGGACTGGGGAAACTCTTATATAGAAGCTTATGACTTCGCATCACTTGCCTTAGTATCCCATAATGCAAAGCACATGTCCGTCAGGATATGTATAATGCTATGCATTATGGGAAGGGTCACCACCCAGACCGGTTTCAAGTGCGGGGTTACCTCTCCAAAAACTCGTGCGATCCCCCAACAATCAGCAACCCGAAAGATCGTTTAACTCAGGGGTGGCTCCTCCCCCACCACCGAGCAGAACCATAATCTCAGCGGTGGCCCCACTCAGAGACAGGCAAAACCCTACCCCCAAGCAGAGTCGCTCATATCTCAGGGAAAGGACTGCTCCTTCTGCGAAGCACATCCGTGAGAGCCAGACCAGGAAACAGCAATAGCCGAGCCTCAGTTAAACCTTCATTGGCTACAGCCTTAGCACAACCACTTCCGCACAAAAGCACATCAGGGGGAGCAACACCCAAAGGATTAACGATTAACATTTCTGACTTCAAGGGTGAAGGAAAATGCTTTTCATACTCCCCGCTATCTGATAGGGAAACAGTGAGTGGAAAAATTTATGAGCCAATTACTTGCCCTGAGCGGGCTTGGAGATTAAATATCAGAATTGGAGTTCAAGATGGCTTTTATGTTTGAAGAAATCCGTTGCATCGTCATTTGCAGCTAGTTGAACCAGTTTATTGGGATGTGCAGATGCTTTTTGAAAAGAACTTTGTTGCAATAGTTTGCAGGAAAGTGTAAATATAGGGGACATCTGTGTCCTGATGGAGGATAGAGTGGAGCAATGGCTTTTGATGCCTTTGCACAGAGAGCCTTGATATGACTGCTGAAAGTCAGCCTTCTGTCCAGTAGTACACCAAGGTATTTGACTTCTGTTTTTCACGGAATTTTTGTGTTAAACAGGAAGATGTCCCCTTTAGGAAGCATCGGTCTTCTGGTGAATAGCATGGTTATGCTCTTCTGGGGATTTAATGCAATCTCCATTTGGAGAACCATTTGTCAATCTGTAGTAGGTTTTCTTGCAGTTTTTTGATGGCAAAATGTGGTTGTAGAGATCTGGATAATATTGCTGTATCATCCGCATATAGGGCCACGATGGATAACAATGGATTGTGCAGGACAGATATGTATATGGAAAACAGAATCGGAGCTAGTAAGGATCCTTGTGGGACTCCAGCCAAGATACCTTTCTGGGCTGATACTGTACCGTTGATCTTGATTTGCATATGCCTGTCAAAAAAGGTATGATTTAATTAGGTGAACCATTTCCAATAGTATTCCAGTTGAGATCAGTTCATGAAGTAATCCGAAATGCCAAATACAGACAATTTTATCAAATGCACTGGCTATGTCAAGGAAAACAGCCTCAGTGCATTGATGCCAATTGTATTCAATGGAGATGTATTGGATTAGTCTACGTATCTGTTGGGTGGTTCTATGGAATTGACGAAATCCAAACTGCTCTTTAGGAAGAATGTTTAATATTTGTGCACAGAGGCTTGGAGCTAGACGCAAAGGAGGGTAACAGCAATAGCCGAACCTCAGTTAGAACTTCATTGGCTACAGCAATGCAGAAATCATTTTTTCATATACGAGTTGCCAAAAGGCGTCACATCTTATTATTAAAATACTCTGTATTAGAGAAAGTTGTTGGATGTTTTTCCATTTGGTTATACTATAAATTAAAGATACCAAAGAATTATATTCTGGGTTTAATTCTTTATCCAAGTGTAAGCAAACAAGTTTGCGCCTGAAGTATTTTCAGGACTGGGGCAACTCGTGGTAAAGGTGGTACAAGTTCTCATCACTTGCCTTAGTATCCCATAATGCAAAGCACATATGTATAAAGGATTAAACCAAGTATATAATTTCTTAGTATCTTTTATTTATAGTACAACCAAGTGGAAAAACTTTCAACAAAGTGTATGAAGAATCTCTTAAAAAGTGCAACAGAACTATTCGCAACATTTGACAAAATTTCATAAGTTCCTATTAAAATGATAGTATTGTGATCGAAATGTAATAAGGTCTTCATCACTGGATTAATTCCCAACTGATATATGAGTCCTGCCATTTTACACATGACACCATTGACCTGTTTCCCTATTTTGACCCATCCTGTACAATAATTGCCCATATCTTACTTTTGACCACTTTTGCGAAGTTCTGCCCAAATGCTGACCATTGGTTACGAAGAATATATTTTAATACAGCAAATAAAGCATTTGGCACAAATCTGTTAAGGGAACGAAATTTTCTCCCCCCCCCCCTCCAGTTCATTTGGGCTCGATCAGCATCAGTAAATCAGCCATCACGACAATGCACAGCGCACATCCGAGTTTGTGACACTGTACAGCTTCTGTGGGCACGACAACGTAATATTTTAAACATTAAAATAATTAACAGTACAATAAAAATGTGCGGAGGTACATAGTTTGAGAGAATCAAAGATAGCACCCTACACACGACATGATTAAGTCAAATATAAAAGTCACTCGACGAATGGTAAGGCACAATTATTGTTTACAAGGGAATCGTTTGCTAAATGTTAATACAGACAACTCATTTACTGCGAAATGCAGAATTTCTCTTTCAGTATTACCCAATGAAAACAGTTCTGTAAACGTATTTAGGTGGAAGATTAACTTAAAATCATTGGAAGCCCGAAATTGCTTGGAAATTATATAACTCCACTCACTGTATGAATACTGATGTATTATTGGGTAATTAAAAAAAAAACAAAAAACACTCTTTCTCCCTTCAAGGGTAGTGGGAAAAAGTAAAAAATAAACTTAGCCCAACTACCATATTAATGTCTATTGGTTTACGACCTTTCATTAAGAGACGCCACCTACATATATAAATAATTTCACAATTTGAGAAGGGAGTTATATTAAAATATTATTCTCAATGCAGTATTTAAATTATAAAACAGTAATTATAATTTATAATTAATATTAAGGTCAGTTCTGCAGTTTCTGACCAATTTTCATAAGCAATAACGTTATTTAATAATTCGGGTATTATCCTGAATTAATAGTCATTATTTCTTGATCACATTTATCTGTCGTTGACTTCACTACAAATAACTCTTTTGTGTAGAGAAAACATACTGTTGTAGCTATCAAAATTCAAATTATTTTTCACAAGAATAACGACAGCAATTCCAGGATTAGCAGACGATAACTCGCTTTTTTCCTGCATGATTTTATTTCATTAGGCACTGTTCACTAATAACAGATTAAGTTAAATTGTTTTTTTAATTGATTTTATATATCAGATTATTTAAAAATTCTTTTGAACATTTATTTTTTTTAAATTAAAATGATTTAATTAGTAAAATTCGTATTAATTGAGATAATTCTTCCTGATCATCTATCTAAAGTTAGTTTTTAATTATTTATATAAAATTTTTATGCATGAAATAAATTTATTTTAAATTCTACAATATATTTCATTTATACTTCATAGAAATAACTATTTATTCTAGATACATCTCACACACACACACTATATATATATATACTGTGTATATATATATATATATATATATATATATATATATATATATATATATATATATATATATATATATATATATATATCCAATGCCCTTGGAGGGTAATGGATGGCAATGCTGTAGCCAATGAAGTTTTAACTCAGGCTCTGCTATTGCTGTTAACCTCCTGCCATGATCAGAGCTTTAATTGCTCAATAACACCTTATCCTTATACCGTCCTCTACAGATAACGGGGAAGATGAAAAGCATTCTTGCTTCGCCCCTTTAAGCCAGTCCTTATAAGGACAAATTATTATTATTATTATATATACAGGTCTTTCTGACAATGCCAGGATTTTCTAAGATGGCAGCTTGCGTGTTAGTGTTTCGTTTCGCGTATTATTGATGGTGAATTTGACTGATATGTTTTTAGACATTTATGCTTATTCATTAGTAATATCAGTTAATTACTTGCTGCCATAAACAGGCACTTTATTTTTCATACTGGTTTATCCAGGTAAGTCAATTGAATTTACAAGGGCGATACGCTAGGCCTAATGCGATAGTATCGCCATTGTTGTATTTCATATTGCGACATCTTATTTCTGGTAGACACCTTAGTGTGTCTACGGGACGGGATTTGCTAGTGAATCCTCAAAAGTCCACAGGATTATCTTTACCTACTCGGAACACCTGAGCAATCTCTACTCTTTCTCCATCCGTGACTTAACACATTTCTAACTTATTGTCATGGCAAAACCTCTAAATGAGGCTAAATTCGAGGAAGTTTACTTTGAATTCCTCAGACTGGGAAAGCTGCTGAGTGATAATTGGCCAGGAAAAGTCAAGCTCTTTGACACATTCCCCCCCACAGCTGTCACAGAGGATAATATGGTTGACATGATTGAAGAGCCCACAACTCAGACACAATCAGATTTAGCACATTCCCCAAGTATGGAAGATGCCACATTCCAGGACAGCAGTTATCATACCTTGGTAACTGATACCGAGTTCCAATTGGTGAAAAAGAAAAGGAAAATGTGGAAGAATCCAAAACAACAGGGATAGAAGCACTCAATGGTCCTAAAGAAAAGATACCACCAGTCATATTAAGGGATAAAGAAAAACGGATCCCTATCTCATCAGCCCTAAGAGAACAAAACATCTTTCTCATGGGCTAAAAACACAGATGAAGGAGTTAAAATACAACCCTCTACTGTCTCGGATTACAGACAGATGACCAGATTTATGGACAAAGCTAGCGTCCCATACCACACCTTCACTTTACCTAGCGAAAGAACCTGAAAGTTGTTCTACGTGGGATAGCTGAAGGTATCACTCCTGAAGATGTGTCCACTGATCTCTCCAGACAGGGCCTGTCCCCAGTTAAAGTGAGCAGAAGCTCAGAGCAGATAAAAGACCAATGCCTTTGGTGCTGGTGGAAATAAACACAAAAGCAGATCTATGAACTGACTGTAGTATGCGGTCTCAAAATTACAACTGAGCCTCTAAGGAAAAGAGCATCTGCAGGTCAGTGTCATAGATGCCAAAGATTTGGACATGCCCAAAAATTATGTAAGGCAGCCTACAGATGCTTGAAGTGCGGCGAGGGACACCAGACCATCTCTTGCACCAAACCTCGCACAACTCCAGCATGCTATGCAAACTGCAGAGGACATCACCCCGCCAACTACAAGGGATGCCTTTCCAATCCAAAAAACCGAGGCCCAACAAAAGTCAATCTTGCTCTGCCACGTAACAACGTTTAAAGCAACCAAACAAATCGTCTTCCAGTCCGAAACACCTTGCCTTCTACCTCACAAGAAGGAACAACCATGACTAAAACATATGCTGAGGCTGCAAGAACTAAGCCTCCTACATCTCTCGAGCTGAGCTAGAAAGCTCCAACATAACATCCGTTTTAACAGCCTCACTTGCCACTATGCTGCAAAAATTCAGCAAGACGTGCCCCTCAACATCTTCCAGAAAGAGATTCCTGCAAAGCACTCAAAACATTATAACAACCATCTGTCATGAGTAGTAAATTCAAACCAAAAGCTCTTAAGATAATAGAATGGAATGCAAATGGATTGATGAACAAGATTTTGGAACTACAAGAATTTTCAAATCGTCTCAGTGCTGATATCATCTTGATTGGTGAAACACGCCAATCAAGATTAGCTAATAACCCAAAAATCCGTGGATACACTATGTACAGAAACGTAGAATTGGCACAAGAGGTGGAGGCACAGCCATATATATAAAGAGTTATTTGAATTAAAACACAATAGACAAGCCCAAAACAGTAAACCTGGAGGTGACCGGTGTGGAGGTACATTGACCGGTGTCAAGATCTATGCTGCATATAACCCTCCAAGCATTCCTCTGCTGACAACAGATCTGGACTCCATACTTGGGCCAAATGACTCCATAATAATAGCAGGAGATTTCAACTCAAAACACACTTCTTGGTACAGCTCATCTACTAACACCAAAGGCCACACACTTTTCAACTATGCAATGCTCAACTCTGTTGTAGTGGCTGGCCCTACTGAGCCCACCCATTTCAGCCCTTCGGGTGGCTCGGATGTGCTGGACATTGTCATCTTTAAAAATTTAAGATACCAATTCAAATTGGAATCAGTCAACGAATTATCTTCTGACCACAGTCCCATAGTGCTTAATCTAGGTTTATCAGATCAATTCTCTCCTCTGCATACATTCATACCATGGGATAAATTAGCCAAGGTTCTTTTCGATCATATTGGTCCGGTACCCAATATCAGTAAAAAGGAAGAGATTGACACAGCAATAAATAATTTAACCATACAAATTCAGAAAGCAATTGAATCAGTCAGACAATCCACTGTCTTCAACCCAACTAACTGTATCCCTGAAGAAATCATGGACCTAATCAGAGAAAAAAATAAAGCCAGGAAGAGATACCACAATACCAGAGCCCCACAAGATAAAACAGTATTGAACAATTTAAACAGGCAGGTCCGAGAAGTTCTTCAAAAACACAGAAACCATCAATGGGAAACCAAATTGGCTAACATCAATACTGAAGATCATTCTGTATGGAAATTCTTAAGAGCAATCCGCACCAAAAAAGCAACTCATACCCCCTATCCAAACCAAGAAAGGGACAGTTCACAAAGATGAAGAGAAAGCCGAAGCTCTAGTAGATAACCTAGAATCTCAGTGCAACCCATCGTATACTAATTTAAATATCAACCTTATGTACAAGATTCATCGTCATGTTAGGTCAACCTTAAGACAGAACACTGTCAACTCTGAACAAATCACTCCTACATATCCAACAGAAATGATAAATATCATCTCCTATCTAAACAATAAAAAAGCTCCAGGAGCGAATGGCATAACTAACAGAATAGTAAAACTACTTCCAAGAAAGGCCATAGTCCATCTCGTCAACATTACAAATGCCATCTTTAGATTCCAGCATTTCCCTACTACATGGAAAACAGCCACAATCATACCACTGAAGAAGCCAGGAAAAAATGCTCACCTTCCTGAAAGCTACAGACCCATAAGCCTATTATCCAGCCTCGGAAGGGTGACAGAGAAAGTGATCCTCTCAAGATTCCAAGCAGAAACAGATAAGTTAGGAATTTTGCCTAACGAACAGTTCGACTTCCGTAGGGCCCATAGTACAGCTCAATAAGTGCACCGGCTGGTAGAAATCATTACTAAAGGTTTCAACTGGAAACTCAATATAGCTGCCATCTTCATCGACGCAGAGAAGGCGTTTGATAAAGTATGGCATCAAGGTTTTCTCTACAAACTGATAAAATTTAATTTTCCAGTCAGGCTAATCAAGGTAATACATTCTTACCTGAAAGACAGATGTATGCATGTCAGGATAGGCGAAACGGTTTCGACCAGACGCAGGATCTCGGCAGGCGTACCTCAAGGATCTCTTCTGGCACCTCTCCTGTTTTCAATCTATGTACCAGACATCCCTCTGAACCCAAGAACAACATTCACTGCATTATATGCAGATGATACGGCACTGATGGCAAGATCATTGAGCCCAAAACTGGCAACTAAAAGACTACAAAATAGCATACACACTTTAAAAAAAGTGGATGGCAGACTGGAGGATCCAAGTTAACCCCCAGAAAAGCTCAGTCATACTGTTTACTAGAAAGAAAATCCACACTATGGAGGATATTTATTTATTGGGAGTAAAGATTCCATGGCAGACTGAAGTTAAATATCTTGGAGTGATTCTTGATAGTAAACTCCTATTCAACAAACACATTAGTTACATTACCTCAAAGACATCCAACGTCTTAGCAGAGCTCTACCCTATGATCAACAGACAAAGTAAACTGGACACGCAAACAAAATTAACAATTTACAAGATGGTAATTAGACCGGTTATCACTTACGCATCCCCAGCTTGGAGCCACACCGCAAATTCAAACATTCTAAAACTTCAGAGATTACAGAATAAGTGCCTGAGGATGATTCTGGATGCCCCCTGGTTCATAAGAAACACCCAGATCCATAGAGAAGTTAATATCCCTTATATCTCTTCCTTTCTCATAAATCTAGGTGAGAAGTTCTTTACCAAGACAAGTAACCATCCAAACCCGTTAATCAAGGAAGCCTCGGAATACAATGAAGAAGAAATCAACAAATATAAAAGACTAAAATCTATTTTAAGTTCAGCTGAATGCAACTAACTTCACTGTCCTCAATGGGCGAGCATATAGCTCACAAACACTCCATTCAAAGTTCTTCCATTACAAGACAAAGGGGAATATGAAAAGCAATTTTGCTTCACTCATCTAGCCAGAAATGTTAATGTTAATATACAGGTCATTCTGACCACATTTGAAAGATATTTTGATTTTCATATATCATAGTTCATCTTAAATGGCAAATATTTGAAAAATTATCAAACCTCCAAAATGGTGTGCTAGATATTATAGAAAAAATCATGGATCATAAATCTGAGTGCGTTGGAAAATTCTGAACTTCAATTTATATTTTAACATGCTATATTTTAATGTATCCTATTAATGAAAATTGAAGAAATTTAAACTTATTTAGAGATAAAATTTTAAAGTTAAATAGTCCGTATTATAAGAAACAGAAAATTAGAAAAATATATTTTTCTAATTTATAGATTTTATATAAAAATCAAAGCGAATATGAGATAAATTAGTACAACTTTTGGCCTTTATATGAAGTTTTATGCAATCCTTATCCATTTTGATACTGTATATATATTTTTTCATTTATTTTATTTTTATTATGCAGACTGTTATTCTCTGGGGAAGGACAAAGTATTTGCATCCAATTTGGACAACAAATAAGAACCATTATTAGCAAAAAGGTTGATTTGTTATATTCGTACGCCTACAGATGGCACCACGAGCTGGATTAAAATATATTCCGGCTATAATTATGTAATTGGTGTTTTCAAATGCAATAGTATTATGAACAGTAAATAATAAACTGTAAAACTCGGTTTTAAGCTTGACACAGTGACTGGGAAGAATTAAGGACTAAATAAAAATAAACAAAACAAGTTTTTATTCAATTACATAATATTAAAATGAAAAAAGCATAGACATATAGATATAGATATTTACTACTAATTTAATTTAGTATTTAGTGTTTTATTTATCATCATACTATTTATCAATTTGTAGGATTCAAAAACTGAAGAGGTGTTTCAAAGATTTTCATAAACTAATGAAGACTTTAAATCAAATGTCTGAATTATATTTATCGAAATAATGTGAATTATTTTTCAATTTTTTTTAATTTATTTTTAAATAAAAAAAATTATATTATTTTTTTTGTGTGATTAAATTATAATTAAAATTGTCGACTATGCTAATATCCTGTAACATAAAGCATGAATTATAACTTGAAGAATGATAAAAAAAAATTTTAAATGTTTAATTTTTGATCCCACCATTTCTCTCATAATGAAAATAAAGTATCCACGTGATGAAATTGTGTCGACGCCATGCTTACATAATGCGAGCCATGTGACACGTAGCGTTGTCTTGCTGGATGAGTCCAGTCCATCGGGTCAAAATGTCACCATTTAGAACAATCCCCAAATATGAATTTGCGGTCAAGATTTGCTCAGTGAGGGATGAGAGGACGCAGCGATGTCCATAAGAATAATCTCCATACTGCCATCACCGGGCCTGCTAACGGCCAACTTGCAGTCTGGTTGGCCGGAAATAGGCTGGATGATCATAAGGTTCGAGCTCATGAGTGTATATATGAGGCCCAGGCGATCACAATGATATACCCCCACTAGAGCCTCCGTAGCTCAGTCCGTATAGACGATGAACATCTTCCACCTAAAGACAATCACGAACCGGTAACCTTTTGGTTGAGGACCAGAAGGTGCGTTAGTTAGTCTTATTATTTCTCCGGTGGAGGGCTCACACAAATACGATGTAAGATATTACTTGCCTCATCGTTTGCTCAGAACTCATGCCTTTGATATTATTAGTAATAATAAAGGTTATTATATGGCTGATGCTAACCAAAATTTAGATAAATATTATTTTGTACAAGAAAAAAATAATAATAAATAAAATAAAATAAAATAAACTCTGCAATTATATGAATCTATTGGCTGGACTGGTTGGCCGAATGAGTTAGCGTATCCCCTCTCCAACCATCAGGCTGCTGGTTCGAATCCCGCTGTGGACAGGAATGTTTTTGATTGCTTCGAAATGAATTTCATGACCCGCTGTGAGACCACTGCGCCGATTACTGGAGGCCTGAAGTGGCTTCAAAAAACTCTGCATTTGGTCTCCCAAAACGGGATAAACCGTATGCATTGCCCCAATTTAACTGGTTTATCAATTGTTAACGAGCGACGTCTTTAAGGTGTGATTACAAAATTAATGTATATAATTCATTTTTTACGAATGTTTCAATTCTTGGAAGACAAGACCTTAAAAAAAAAAAAAAAAAAACTCTTAGTATTTTTGGAAACAATGTTGGCACCTCTAACCATGACCATGTAATCTCTTCTGTCTCCATCCATTAAAAAAAAATAACGGTTTTTATACATTGTCGACTGGCTTCTAGTGCTTCTGGTCAATGTAAATATCGTATTACAAGACACTGAGCTATGTTCTGGTGTTCATTTGTATTGTTGAAGTGGCAGATGCGACATGGAAAGAGATTCTGGATCTGATTTAATACAATAATAATAAAATAAAATATATTTCAAAAAGTTTAAAAACTTTATAAATTTTAGATATTAACTAGTACTGTATCCTATTCAGAAGGATTGGTATATTTTTAATCCCGTTAACAAAAGAATTGTAGACTCCAGGCTATGTAATGATCTGAATGTGTTGGCTACGGTTTCAAGAATGCCACTTAATTACATAGTTTTTGCTTAACTCCAGTTGCTTTTGATCTTTATCTTTTTCTGTCTTAATACAGGCTCAGAAGGCTTATTTTGACCAATTTTGGGATGGTAGATTATCATTTAAAAGGCAGTTAGGTACACATTAAATGAGTTTGTTTGAAGCAAAAAAAAAAGTTAAACTGGGGGAGCTGTGGAGGTTCTCATGAAGAAAAGTATCTATTCTTCTTTCTATTTTCGTTCTTACATGAAAGAGGGCCAAGGTTAGTTCGTGCTGTTCTATAATAGCTAACAATTGCGTAACTGTACTCTCACAGGGTAATAGTAAACAAAAATATAATTGCAGCAACAGAAATGAGAACTGTGCTTGAAGTCAGTCGAGTCCACTGTGTAATTTCTTTTTAAATCATTATAATTATAGTTGGTTATGAGAGTAATTATGTCGGCATTACCATAAAGTCCAAACTGTAAGAACAAATTTAAAAAAAAAAAAAAAACTTAAATCGGGGGGGGGGGGGGGTCTGATGTATGACAAAGGGAACTCTAGCCATTGGCTCTCTATGGTTTAAACACCACCTTCATCTTTTTTTTATTTTTTTTGTCTCAAAGGCCAGGTTAAGATTATGATAAGAAAACCTAACCAATGATCTACAAATAAAATGACTTACTTGCACAGAATCATCTCCAGACAGTTTCCTGCTTTGATGATCATGTCATTTGCACTCTGCTGGGTCAACTGCGAAGTCTTGCGATCCCCAATCCGCAGAATTATATCTCCTACTTCCATGTAGTGACTAGATATAGTTCCCGGGGTTATCTGATAAACAGCCAAAGAAAAAAAAACCAGATTTATGAAGGGTTAGCTGCTAAATGTTAATTAAAAAAACCTACTATTATAAGCAAAAGGAACTCTTCAATTTATAGAGAAAAGATCTAACAACACACACACTCTGATACCATATGCAATATATTTTCTTTCTTTATTTCCCAGCTATTAAAATACAGTCGAGTTATTCAAAGAATTAAGTAAAGCATTCTACAGTATTATGACTTCCATAAGCTTTTGGCCACAAAGTTTATCGTCAGAATTCTCTAACGGATCATCTCAAACCAAGGCCATAACACAAAATATTTCGAGAATGCAATTGGATTGAATGTGTTATTCAGCTTTTCCTGTAAAACACTAAAATTCCTTACAGCCATTGAAAGGTTGCGACTCATGCGAAACAATTTCTGGACAGCCAGGATATTCATATTTTATTCATTCATCTTTCAGTGGGAAATACGAACCTGAAATGTAGTATTTCTACTACATTTCACACGCACACACACTCGATAAAGGGATGTTATATTTTACTTACACGTTCGTGTAGCAATAACTAAGAAACAGCTTCGCCTAAAATGATTGGTGAACAACAACCACCATCAAATTTTAATTATACCAATATCAAGTTACGTCCTGTTAAAATAAGCTGAATAATCTGTGTCAACTGTGGGAATGTAGGAAACCTAATAACAACAGAAAACATCGATAATCAAATTATGGACAGTTTGGAAACTTCAGTTCTCAATCTACGGTCCGTGGATCGTTAGCAGTCCAGGAGAAGTTTTGATGGAGCTCACCTCGTCACTCATTAACTTCTGATAATACAGTAAGCAAATCTCCAGACAAATGAGAGTTTTTCCTTCGTGGACTGACTTACACATTCAGCCTTTCCAAGTACAAAAAAGCGATATCTAGAGATTGTTCCGCCTTCAAAACTTGGTGTCCTTTTGGGTTCAAGATGTTACCGCCTATGTTAGTCTAACTGCTAAATCTGTATAAATATTATAAAAACGGAAATATCCAATATTAGAATACTGCTCCTACATTTGAGGCACTCCAAAAATTTCCCTAATTCTTAATTCTGTGCATAATGCAGTTTGACAATTATCTCAGTGTTCCCTCCATCCCACACGGTCTTTTTCTGAGTCATGCCTTTTCTAGAATTCTTTCCGGCAGTCTTTTACTTTATTTAATTTTTTAAAAAATGATAAAACCTAGAACGACAGTTTTTACGTATTCCACCTCCATTTCCACGAAACTTTGTAGGCCAGTCATATATGTTAGGATCATGGACGGCTAAACTGAGGGCTCGATATTCCAAAAATCTTATTCTAACCACTTCCAGCCTCCTATAATCAACATGATCTTCCACCGAAAAACAATTGCACATGTCCATGCTAGACAACGATACGATTCGAATCTCCTGCACACACACACACATTATATACACTAAGAAAATCAGGTCAACGTGTCCCAAACACAGTCCGACACAGAATAACTGTTTCATTCTTCCGTTTGTGTGTTATCGTGTGTGGACCATTGCTCATTCATTTCTCAAAGTTCTTCCGATATCGAAGGATGGAACAGATTCTCGCATGTGAATCTATTCCATCTTTATAACAGAGGATGATTTTGCTAATCTATTATGAGCTTAAGCAATTTTGGTAAGACTGTACTATCAGCTCCGTCATTTTCTCCGAACCCCCCCCCCCCACACACACACGGACCATTTGCGACCAAGTTAGCATATGTAATAACCACACGTGCACATACAAAAAGAAATATTCGCAGAAGTCCGAAATAAGAAACTTAGAAGTCAGTTTTTGTTATTTTATGGCGCAATCTTCTCAGCGAACTCTTTCTTCATGTACACACACACAGAGTTTTGCATATCACGTTGAGCCACAGATATTAGCAAAGCTGTTTTCTTGTTGATCTGGTTCATTAGCCAAATGACATCACTTTCAAAAATAACTCTGTCTCTATGGAACAAAAATATGCCGTGGTCGCATTTGAAAGGAAGAGCAATACGATAGCTGTGTACAATCAGCCCACATGCAAGAGTTTACTGGGACTGAAATCAAACTACGAAACTGTATGGGAAAACATCTACAGCCCATCCCATTCAATAGTGTCAAAACAGCTGCAAGATATAAACAATTCCTCTTAGATGAAAATCCAAATTCAGTCATTTCTGAACACTAAAATCATAGCAGATAAACTCCATCGATCGCTTATATTTCCTATAACTCCTTCCCTGTTTTGGGTTTTGGTATAAAAGGAATACGTACGAAACGGGTTCGACTGTATATTGCTGTACACTCAGAGGACCCCATTTAAATTCTGTAATGGTAGTACAGTTGGTTATTGCAATAAAAATAATTAAACCCAAAACAACTTGCATTAAATGAAAAGATCACGTTCGAAATGCAAATACTGGTCATAACGCTAAGTTCAAAATTCAAGGAGTCTAAATTACCTCTAGTATATTATGTTCTAATTGATTTTATTGTTTTTCGAGAAATTGTGATGATACATATCTTCATGGGGGATGTATCATCACTATTTCCGCTATATCAACAACAAATTCCATTTGAATGGATGGAATCAGGTTCGAGCCATCAAAAAACTTGTATAAAGACTAACTGAAGGTGATTTAGCTAGTCTCGTAGGGCATGAAAGACCAACGGGTCGAAGATCCCATCGGTGCCCAATCCAACTCTAAATTACTCCCTTGAGAGCAAGAAAATCAGTCAAAATCTGAGAGGAACTTACATTAAAACGTTCAATTAAAAGTTAAAAAGTTAAATTAAAACGATTACTCGATTTAGGTATAGGTAGAAGATTTTCATCGCCTGGCGTGACATTGCTTGCTTACAGAAAGCCTTAAATGACACCAAAATGGTGTCATCAGACAGGATTCACAGTTTATGTAACCATTGGCAGTTGAACTGCCATAAGAATTGATGGAACCACGAAAATTATGACAAAATGAGCGGAGATCATGACAAAGTAGACTGTCATGATCTAAGCGCTCCTAATTGTGCTCGCCTATTAAAAATTATATAAATAAAAACAATAAAAAAGATATTTCGAGTTAATAAAAGCAGAACAAACTGCCCATTATAATAATAAGATGACACCACTAAAAATGACTTATGATAGGTTTAGATATTCTGGTGGACAAATGTTGCATTTTGGTTAATAATTTTAGGACAGGATATATAAAAAATGAAAATCATTATTAAGAATGAAAAACTGACGCCATTTAGTAGTTTTAAAATTATCTGAACTGTTACCACAATAAAAGATCTGTGTCAGCACACGCGTGGGATAATCATGCAAAAGAAATATACAGGGTTTGAAAATAAACATTCGCAATATAAATAAGTGAATTCAGAGAGTTAATTTTAGATAATCTTGTATGTTAAACAAATATTTATTTGCCCACTTTATAATAACATTTTCTCAAAATTGGATTAAAAAAAAAGAGAGCGTTTTCTTGTATTACTGAAAATCAACATTAGTACTATTTTCTTACAACTTGTTTTTAAAAAGTTGTAAGAAATATTCTCGGGAGATTCCTGATATAAATGAATATCACGCCACCTGGTGCTAGACGCTAGAATGACTTCTGTTAAGTACCGGGTGATTATAAAATAGCGTCAAGTGTTCAGAGCCCTCTAGCGAGTAATAGATTGGACGAAACACACCAATATTCGGTAGACGTACAGAGTGGAACATGGGGATTCGATTTAACTAAAAAAAAAAAAAAAAGTACCAAAAGTCGCCAACAGGGGAAATTTTGGCGCTGCCAAATTAATTTTTAGTAGGTGTGACTAATGAATGACTAAATGGCAAATGAGAGACAGCACACATCAATTTCATGACGTTTATTGTTAATTACAAATGACGTTCAATATGACCACCATTCTGATGTTCCAGGAACTGCATACGGTGCACGACATTTTCCACAGTGGCTCGCAACCTATCGGAATTGATTTGTCTCACGTGTAACGTTATTCGATCTTTCAAAGTTGGAACATCGGGTCCATGTCCTTGATACACAATGCTTTTAAGAAATCCCCACAGATAAAAGTCACAAGGATTGAGATCAGGCGATCTCGGTGGCCATGGCGTGGGAAATGCACGACTAATGATTCTTCTGTCAGAGAAATGTTGTCGCAATACACGCTGTACCTGAAGTCCGATGTAGGGTGATGCACCATCCTGCACGAAGATGGTCGAATCGAGACATCCTCTTTGCTGCAGTTGTGGAACCACAAAGTTCTGTAGCATATTGGCATACCTGTTAGCATTGACGGAACAGGTCACTGGTCCACTTTGGCGATTTCCCTCGTAAAACTATGAATCGATGATAAAAGATGCCGTAAATCCGCACCACAGTGTGACTTTGGGCGAGTGGATAGGCATCTGCAGACACACGTACGGATTAGTTGCAGCCCAAATGCGACAGTTGCGTGTGTTAATATCGCCGTTCAAATAAAAGTGCGCTTCGTCACTCCATAAAATCTGTCACGGCCTGGCATCATCCACTTCCATGCGCGCTAAGAATCTCAAAGATAAGTCGATTCGTGTGGTCGCATCACCAGGGCGCAATTCTTGAACATGATTGATTCTATAGTGGTAAAACTTCAACATCTGATGTAGGATTTTTCACACCGTTGTGTATGCGATATCCGTTTGCCGGGACATTGCTGGTACCCTGCACATTCGTCATCTCCTGTTCCACAATAGCAGTTGAAACTTGTTCAACTTGTTGGTGATTGATTGGTTTGTGTCCCCTGCCTACCTGCACTGCTAGAGTTCCAGTAGTTTCAAATCGCCGAATCAGTTTTCGTAAGTTTGTTACGCTGATCGGTCCTTTTCATAAATTTTTCATACGCCGAAAATCACGAAGACAAGCACTGGCATTATTGTTCCGCTGATAATAAAGTTTGACTAACAAAGCACGCTCACGTAAGGTAAGAGGCATCGAAAAGTAGTTCGTCTACGAATGATAAGAAATCTCAGTCTTTCCTTTTATTGCATGATTGCTCACAAGAAAGGCGATAATGCAAATTTATGCATTTTGCTCGGTAAACAGCGCCAAAATTTCCCCTGTTGGCGACTTTTGGTACTTTTTTTTTCGTTAAATCGAATCCCCATGTTCCACTGTGTACGTCTACCGAATATTGGTGTGTTTTCCAATACATTACTCACTAGAGGGCTCTGAACACTTCACGTTATTTTATAATCACCCGGTATATTCAGATAGGCTAATAATTTATTTGGAAACTAATTTTTGTGTTTATTTGACTAATATTTAGTAAAGAAAATACAACATTCCGAAAAAAAAAAAAGATCTAATATTATTTTCAAGTAAGAAAGGCTTTCAAAAAACAAATTACTTTGCAAAGATTATTAGCACACCTAAATATATCATACGTCTTTTTTATACAAAAAATGGTTCGATTTACATTTAGTTATGATTATTGGAAATACGTGCTTTTTTCTGAGATCATTAGTAATAATAACTTTCTGAGATTATCAGTAATAATATTAACTTATGGATAACCAGCTAACAGTATAAGCTACTTAAGTATAAAGAGCTAATAAGCTTCATTTCGGCAATGAAAACATTACTTAAATTAAGGGGATATTAAATCCCACATAGTTTTAAAACCGAATAAGAAACTCAAAGATCGGAATCAGAGAGTTTCTTGCCGATTATAGTAAACTATAAAGTATCGGCGACACTAGCGTTAGCCAATGCAAGTGATCCTAGTACGTAGTACAATACTGGGCAACTCGTTGCAAAGGTGGAGGAAGTTAGGCTGAAACCGGTCTGGGTAGTGACCTCCCTCCATAATGTAATAACATCATACATTTCCTAGGAAATGTGTTTTTACATTATGGAAAATACCTAAGAATAGCGATCTGAACTTCCTCCACCTTTGCAACGAGTTGCCCGGTATTGTATTACGTACTAGGATCACTTGCATTGGCTAACGCTAGTGTCGCCGATACTTTATAGTTTACTATATTCGGCAAGAAACTCTCTGATTCCGATCTTTGAGTTTCTTATTCGGTTTTAAAACTATGCGGGATTTAATATTCCCTTAATTTAAGTAACAGTATAAGCATTTCCAAACAATTATAACCTATCTAAAATCTTTCTATAGAAGTCAAATGTTAATAAGAGATCCCCATAGGAGTTTACGGTCGAAAGAATCATTAAACGGTTAATTACCGAGCAAGACGATGTGTGGGTGTCACTCTACAACTAATCACAGATACAACCAACCTCGGCGCTATTTAATTGCTTCGCAGAAATGCAACAATAGGTCAGTGTTCATGTATTTATGAGGATGGAGGTGAAGGAAACCTTATCTAAAAATGTGGCAGGAAGATCGCTAATTCATTGCTATAGCATATCTAAGATTCAGCTTCAGAATGTATTCACATTTTCCGATTGCTAATGAGTTAGAATAAAAAAAATAATTCATTACTATTACATTATCGCAAATATATAATTAGTCCACGTTCAAAAATACAAACTTCGTGACAATTGACATTTATGTCTTTAGGGGTGAAGCAAGATGCTTTTCATATTCCCCGCTATCTGTTGCGGTTACAGTGAGGGTAAAATTTATGAGTAGTTTGCTCGCCCTGATTGCGCATGGAGATTATGCATCGCTACAGAAGGTTAATATAGCTTTTGGTCTTCTATATTTGAATATGTCCGTTGCCTCGTATGCAGCAGCTGGCTGAACCAAATCGTTGGGATGTGTCGACATCTTTAGGAAGAACTTAGATGCTAAGGATTGTAGGAAAGAGAAAATATAGGGAATATTTGTATCTCTATGGAGTTGATTGTTTCAAACATACCACGGGGCGTTCAGAATCATTCTCAAGCACTTGTTCTGCACTCGCTGTATTTTGATAATGTTAGCATTAGAGGTGTGGCTCCAGGCCGGAGAGGCATAGGTGATTATAGGACGAATCGTCATCTGGTATAGTTGCAATTTGATTCTGTTGCTGAGCTTGCTATTTCTATTAATTAGCGGATAGATCTGAGCTATGACTTTAGATGCCTGTGCGCACGTAGACTTGATGTGTTGGTTGAAAGATAGCTTTTTGTAGAGAATTACACAGAATTACAAAATACCCAGGTATTTTGTTTCTGTCTGCCAGGGAATTTTAGTATTGAATAGTAACACATCTCCTGCAGGAGATATTGGCCTTTTCGAGAAAAGAATGGCTGAGCTTTTTTTTTTTGGGGGGGGGGGGGGGGGTCGACTTCCAATCTCCATTTGGAGAACCAACTCTCCAGCTTTAGAAGGTTTTCTTAAAGCTTTCTGGTAACTAAGTGGGGTCGGAGAGATTCGTCCGCATACAGGGCCAAGATGGAAGACATCGGATTGTGTTAGAACAGCATGTTCTATTGATCCATTATATCTATATCAATTATAATTACATTTTTATGGTGTTTTGCTTTACTCATTATTATAATGATTATTTCTTTCTATTTTTTATTGTTTGAAAACATTTTCTTTATTTTTTATTTATACAATTTTTTAATAAATATTCTAAGCGAATAACTTGATTTAAAATTTCTAAACCAGAGCTTGAGTCGTGTGCAACATGTTAGCCTTGTAATTAAATGACAAAGGAAATATGTCTATCTCGGAAGTAAATTCATCGGCAATATACGACGGTATTCTCTACGAAAGGTGCATTATTGAACGAAATTAGTTTTCAGTTTAAGAAAAGAGCATCAAATTAATTAAGTAATAAAAAAAGGGGAAAGTATTCATCTTAATTGCAAGTTCCAAATTTCTCGCAAGATTAAAATAAACACATGTAGTGAAAAAGTAAATACATTTCAAGTTTAAAATTAATGTAAGTTTATAATTCTAATTGTTGTATGAAACAACACCACATAATAATAAGTGCTGCACAAAGCTTTTTCATTTTATCTTAGAATAGGACAAATGTGGTAGGTATTTCTAAACACATCGGAACAAGTATAGTTTGTATTACATATTTCTTATATATAATAATTCCAAGAAAATAAAGTGTGTGAGCAAGTAAATGATTTTAAATGAATACTTAAGGAATTATTGTTCATTTTTAATTTAAATATTTAAAATTATTTTACATAAAAATAGTTATAATAAACTTATACATACACACATCCTTCAGCCAATCACGATGGTGGTATTGATATTCCATTTCTTTATAGCAAGTGAACAGCGTTCACTTTTTTTTTTATGTTGACCCCACACATGAAAGGTCACAAGACCTATAACACTACAGTGCCATGTGTGGGCAAGTGATTAAGGAGAAAAATGTAGCCTGTGATATGTTTCTTAAAGAGTGAGAGGTTGTACTCAGTGGGAAAAACAGTATGGGGAGATTGTTCTAAAGAATTAAAGGTGGATGGAATGCAGAAATTAGTTCGGCGTGTGTTCGAAGCTGGATGGTGTTAGCCAGTGGCTGTTCTAGTTCTTCTATGGTTAGTAGAGGAATAGTAGCAGACAGTGCAGAGGAGCAAAGTACCTATAGACAATGCACAGTCCTGAAACAGAGTGCCTATGACAAAGTGACTGAAGGGAGTTTGTGAGGGAAGGGTTATCTATTAAGCAGATTACCCTCTTCTGAATATCATCAAGAATTCTTAGAGGTCTTGGGTGCTCCATCCCAAATGTGGGAATAGTACTCCAAAGCTGGACGGATCGGAGATTTATTAAGTGTTAGGAGTTTAGGGGAAGAGAAGTAATGTTTACAATGCAAACGAACATCAAGCATTTTAGAAGCTGAGGAGGCTATACGAGTAATATTTGTGCCAGGATCAACTGGATGCGACAGTCAGCCCAAGAAGAGAAAGTGGACCTTGAAAGGAAACTGGAACATTATCAAAAATGAGAAGGGATGACGAAGGATTTTTCTTGCAGGTAATAAAGCAGGCTTGAGTTTTTCTTTTGGCAAAGAAATTTACTAAGTTGTCTTTGTTTCATTTCAGGATGACAATGAAGTCAGTGTTCCTCGAATGATAATAAAGATTACTGTCATCAGCAAAGCTGTGAATAGGATTTAAAGTCAGAGAAAGGCGTCATTGGTGTAAAGGAGGAAGAGCGTGGATGAGAGCACAGATCCCTGAGGCACTCCAGCGTTGATGGGGAAATCTGAGGAGAGGGAGCCATCCACCATGTCACACAATGAATGACCAGTGAGGAAGCTGGCAATCCAATCACAGAGTGTAGAAAGGAAGCCATAAGATGGCGGCTTGCTCAAGAGACCTTTGTGCCAGACACGATCGAATGCCTTTGAAATATCGAGAGAGCGATAACAGGGATTTCTCCGAATCTTTCTATGTCCAAAAGTGGTTGAGATAAGTTAGAAGATCGGTTGTAGACCGAGAATGGCGGAATCCATGTCGGTGATCGTTAATTACGTGTTGAGTCTCCAGGTAATGAAGAAGCTGGTTGTTGATAACTTCTCCATCACTGAGATGAGAGCAGTGGGTCCATAATTAGATGATTGACATTTGTGTCCCTGTTTTGGGGTATAGGATGGATGTAGACTTGTTTCCCTGGTGTTGGGTGAATGCCAATAGAATATAGTAGTTTATATATGTGATACAGGATAGGTGTCAATTCTGGAACACAATTCTTGAGCAAAACCGGAGAAATACCATCTGTACTAGGAGCCTTATTAATATCAAGATTAATGAGAGTTTTTTTTTTTATGTCCTTTTGGCAAAAGTTCAGAGGAGGCATGCAGTGGGCAGTTTGTGGAAGTACAGGAGATGATTTGCTTTGGTCATCCAGGCAGGAGTTGGAGGAAAATGCTGATGCCAAGAGGTCCGCCTTCTCCTTGGGTGAGGCTACCATAGTGTAATCAGGATGCAAGAGAGGTGGCAACATGGAAGGACAGAAGTTTTTACGCCTAACAGCCTTAACTAGGAACCAGAAGGCTTTCCTGTCAGTTGAGAAGGAGGCAAGTTTATTGCATTTCATTCTTACGAAGCCTGCTTTGGAATTGTGGATAACGTTTTTTTACACGTTTCAATCTGTTGTGTAAGCTGAATGAGAAGGTGGAGTTTTAATTTAAGTCATTAAGCATAAGCTGCATTTTTATTATGGATGGCAGAGGAACATGTTTTTTTGAGAACCAGGGTTTGGATACAGGTCAGAGGGTTTGCAGTGGAGTGGAGAATGAAGGCACTCGCTGATCACGGAAAAGTGGCATAAAAATTCCAGAGGTCATACCAGTTGGTACAAGTATAGTGCCATCGGGTACGAGGCTGAGATTGGTTGGACGGAATGCAATCTGTAGAGAAGGAGACTTGAATAAGATGGTGGTCAGAGTTGCCAAGGGGAGAGGAGACATCCATGTATGTTTGGAGGAAGAATTGGTTAAGAAAAAGTCAAGAACGTTGGTACATCAATGACGAACATGAGGTTCCAAGCTGATTTTTATGGACCATAACGCATTTGTTTGATAAACAGCGAACTACGAGATCCTTGTTAAGTGAGAATGTTTGGAGATTTACCGTCTGTATAAATATTATTATTTGAATCTTTCATTAAGAAACAGTCTATTTAGGGTAGTCCTGACATTACCGTACGTAATATCGTATACACTTCACAATAAGTTTTGGGTTTTAAAGCTACTGCCAAAAGAAAGTGAATGAACAGTTTATGAGGAAGAGAAGGAAACCGGAGCACCCAGAGGAAGATTCATAACAGGTAATCCAAGAAAAACTAAATCAATAGTGAAGATTTCAAAGGGGAAAATCTATCAGAGGCAAGTAAACGACATACCATCATTGCGATACAAATTAGATTAATTCGAAATGCATCTGTCCTGTCTGGGTTATAAGTTGCCTCCAGAAAAACAAATGTTAACTCCTCAAAAAAAAAAAAAAAAAAAAAAAAAAAAAGTTTCTGGACACACAGGGCTGAAGAGATTTTTCAAACATATTCCCGATTTTTATTTATTTATTTATTTATTTATTTATTTTTAATAAGAGAAGTTGTTAATGACATCTTTATCCTGGAGAGATACACTTTGAGATCGTCTCAGAAAAAAAAAAAAATTTAAAAATCACACTTGATATGTTTTACATAAGTCAGATTTTATACAAGGTTTGTTTCGTAATATTAGGTCTTGCTGAATGTCAGACACAAAGAAAAGTAGGCACTGGATCTAATGTCTTACGGAACAGAAACCTTAATTTTTGTTGCTATGGTACGCTTCTTTCAGACACGAAGTCATTTATTTATTCTACGTGCTTGTTCTACTTCCTTCTCAGAGCAGCTACTTAAAAATAGTCAAACTTCCTGTACTTGTAATGCAGGAGAAAACAAAACAAAACAAAAATAAAATAAAGGCGGGCGAACACCAGCATGACTCAGTTTGTTTTGATGTAAGACTCCTCTTATCTTCTAAAATATCTCGGGCCTAGTTTAATGCCTGTGCAGTCCTTTAAATGGACTCGGCGCAAGATACAAGCGAGGCCAGTAAGGCAAGATGGTCATGGGAAGCAATAGCCATATGGCCCGTCTGCAGTTTAGAATTTCCTGAGAAGGTCTGATTAGTTTGATGTAGCAGTGATAGCAGCCGACATGAATGATATGGTTTACGTCTGATATTTTTACGGTGATGATTATAAAAAGTTCGCTTCGACTGACAAAACTAACCACATGCCATTCTTTATGGTCACATTAAAACGATTGTTTCGATGTGATTCATTTCTTAATCTTAGAAGACGTCGGTAATATTCTAATTTTTACTTTTTAAATGATTCTATATTTCGATGTGTTGTACATTGTTAAGTTAAAAAAAAAAACAGAAGTAATTTTGTTCTTGTTTTATTTATTCAGTAATGTTTAATACAATAAACTGAGTGATGTCAAGTTATGAATTACCCTTTCTATTCAACAAACGTACTTAAATTACCCCTTACTAACTGGTAAGTGGACGATAGTTCTTTACTTGTGTAGAAGTAGCAACTTTGCAGATTTTTTCAATACGATGATTAGCTAAACAAAATTCATTCTCTTGTGACTTGTATTCTACCTTGATTTCAAAGAACGACACAAGGTTTTACACTAAAATAAATAATATATATTTATTGATTTCATTTTTGATCCATATTGGATCACGCGATTTATTGTTGTGTTGCGTTCCACCTCGCTCTGCTATGATTATTGTCCGTTATACACTTCGTGACCAAAATATTAGACACCTCATTCTAAACGAAATCCATTAATAGCTAATATCTGACAACAGGCGGCAGATACTGGCAATAAACACACTGCAATAGTGTGTCCGGAAGTAATGTTTGCGTTCAAGTGCGTGTGTGATAATGAGCAAAGGCCGTACACTCCAAAAGACGTTACTACAATTTGTGAAATGAGTACGCAATATAATCAGGCACTGTCCGGAGATGTGTTTGAACACACTATGAATTAGATTGAGTAAGAAAAAAAAAAAAAAACTGATGAAATTACATCACGTATTGAACAAAAAAAAAGAAGTTACTGCAAAGACATGCCAAGGAACATCCGCACTGAACACCAGGAAACCACAGAAAGGCCAGAGAGAGTACAGCATCTGATCTCAGTCACACTTATCTTTGAAAGGTGGCGGCATATTTCATTATTGGGGACATTCCACGTGATACACGAAGCACAACGTACTGTTGGCATGGAAATAAGCATCAATTCCATTTTTGCCATCAAGCATCAAATAGAAAAAAGTATATATAGAAAAGAAAAAGTAAAATTACGGTAGTCACTTCCACAAAGTTATATTAAGATAACAGTAGGTAACTTTATAAAACGTTAGAACATAATACATTTTTGTTGCCAAGGGTTAACTCAAGTCAAGCTTTATAAATCGATCTTAATAAGACGCGTTAAAAATATGACTCTCTCCCACGCACAAAATTCTTTGGTTGACATAAAAAAGTTAGTAAAACTAACATTAACTTCGTATTATCCAATCAACTGAAGGCGAGTTTGCGCACATTGACCTGTGACAGAGATAGCAAAAGCCGTAGGGGATAGAATAGCAATGTCAAGTCTACAAATTTTCTCGTTCTGAGTACTTCCAGGAAGGATATGTAAGTCCTTCGTGGAAGTATCAAGTACCGAAAGCCACTGATGAAAGGAAATGACCCTCAATCATTGGAAACAATCGCAGTTAAAATCCCTTTAAATTCAAAAATAGGCACTTAAGCAAGTAATATAAACGTTATCCGAAATAAGAAAAAGTGTTTAAATTTTATTTGAATTACTTAATGATTTTTTATTTTTTCCGACTATAGTAATTCTTTTCTATGAAAGTTTTTTAATTTAACACTTTTTTTTATTTAATTAGGAAACTAGACTTTGATAGTCAACAGAAGTTTGGATTAATAAAAATAAAGCAAACGTACTATTGAAACTAAGTGCCGTTACGCCAAAAGTTAAACTCTGAATGTCAGCTACAAGAATAAGGGAAAGTAAATACAGAGCGTTGCAAATGACGGTGGCCGGGGGGGGGGGATATGATTGAAATATAAATCGTTGACTGTTCAACCACAGGAAGCGATAAGGGATCGATCGGTGTTACCTAACAGGAAATATTTTGTGTTCTTTCAAAAATTTCTCACTTGTTATTTGCAATGCAATCTGTGAATGTGACATTTTCTATCTGTTCAATAACCAGCTAGTCTATGAAGGGAGGTCTTCAGATTTTATTTATTTTTCTAAAAAAGCATATGAATTATTAGCTGAATTAAAATTTTTTTAATGATTATTATTTTTATATTTTTATCGTTTAATAATTTCAAAGTGTACATGGACACCATTCTAGTTTAAGACTGGTGAAACTACATATAGTACTAAGCAAAAACGTAGGAGCCCAGATTATACCCTTGGAGGGTAATGGAATGCAATGCTGTACTAATGAAGTTTAACTGAGGTTCGGCTGTTGCTGTTACCCCATGGGGAGCTGAGATTCGAGAGCTTTGAGTTCGCTCTCTTAAGGTTCTTGCCTTAAGGGAGCAATTTGAGTCTCCGGGGAAATTGTTCTCCGGCACGGCCCGCTGAGGGGCTTGCTCGGTGAATGCTATTCTTCGGAATATGAGCGATTCTGCTCGGTGGTGGTGTGTGGGTGGAAGGCCACCGCTGAGATGGACGGTCTTTCGCCCACGATTGAGTGATCTAGGGATCGTCCGAATTTTTAGAGTTGGCTTTATTATATTATTTATTACTTACACATCGCCAACGAAGTTCTAACTGAGGCGTGGCTATTGCTGTTACCCTCCTGCCATGATCAGAGCTTTAATAGCTCAATAACACCTTATCCCTACACTGTCCTCAACAGATAACGGAGAAGATGAAAAGCATTCTTGCTTCGCCCCTTTAAGCCAGTCCTTATAAGGAGCCCATCACCTCGAGGTAGGAGTGGATTTGATTAAAATGCAAAAGATTATTAAGAAATTAGCGTTATAATATATCAAGTGGGGGTGATTTTATTCGGAAGCTTTTCGAATATTTTATTATTGTCGTACTTTTAGTTTTGTTGAACAATCACTGGGCAAGTAAGTTTGGAGTATTTTCAATTAAATATGGATGAGGAGGCGATGAACACCTCAAAATTTGGACGGTGAGCAGGCGTTCAGAACTTTTACACATATGGCTTGGATATCTCAACTTATAACACTGCAACACCAGATACAGAGATTGATGTAAGCTGCTTAGATAATGAAAATATTAAAGTAGAAATTTTAACACAAAAAAGAATTTCATTAGTTGGAATCACGATGAATATAAAAAAAAAAAAAAAAAAAAATGGAAGCTATTTCTGTGGAGGAAGGAACCACTGTAGGTGATAATACTAATACTACCGGTGAAAGAATTCGTCCAATCATTTTACGGGATAAAAGCGGTTGGCAACTGTTGTTAAAAAGGAATACTAACAAAGGCATCATCAGAATGCAATCAAGTACAATTCCAGATTATCGAAACCTAACGAAGCTTCTAGACAATTTAAAACCTCCCTGTCACAGTTTCTCTCTCAGCAACGAGAACTTAGTCGTCTTAAGAGGCGTCACAGAAACAATTTCAACAGAAGAGGTAGCTGAAGATCTCATCAAACGCGAGCTCAAAAGCAGAATGTACAGAGCAGACAAACGCCTAATGTCACTTGTCTTAGTTGAGATTAGTAAAATCCAGAGAGAAACATATGACATCACATTATATGCAGCATTATTATCACCCCCGAATCCCTTTGGGAGGACATGAACAGGACAGGTGCCACAGATGCCAGAAATTTGATCATGCCAAGAAGTTATGCAAGACAGACTACAGATGTGAGATCCACTCAAATCTGTAAAAAAAAGCCAAACGTTATATCTTCTAAATGCGCAGTCTGCGCAGGACCCATCTAACTACAGAGGTCGCAGTTTTCACCGTAGAAAAATAAAAAGTTCCTCTCAACCTCCCACTTCTGGTAAACAGGCCGATCATCCACCTAGTCAGCCAAAACTTAAAAAAAGGTCTGTTGGCAGCCTACAACTCGCCAAGCAAAACATTATTGCCAACAGACCCGGATGGCATTCTAGGCACCAAAGGTTCTATTACCAGAGCAGGTGATCTGAACGCCGAGCAATCAGCTTGGAATAGCAAAATGACAAACGGAAATGGACGAATCCTCAACGTATATACCACTTCCAACAATATAGCAGTAGCCAGTCCATCTAAGCCCAAGCGCTTTGATCCCTTCGGCAAGCTTGATATCCTGGACATTGCTATCCTACAAAATATCAGACAGTATGAACTTCCAACGATAAACGAACTCTTCTTAGATCTCAGCCTAATCGTACTTCAATTAGGTACTCAGAATCCATTCACTCCACCGCACCCCAATCCTTCATATCATGGGGATAATTCTGCGTTACCTCTAAACACATCGGTCCTGTACCTACCATAAAGAAAACATAATCGATGAAGCAATAAAGGGAAAAAACAAAGCGAGAAAAGATATCCTAGCATACTGGCTCCAGAAGATCGAAAAATCTTCCACAAACTCACCAAGTCAAGAGAAGCTCTCAAAAATCACAGAAATCCACAATGCGAAAAGCAACTCACATCCCTCACTCCTGATAATCATTTAGTGTGGAAATGTATCAAAATTCTTCGCATCAACCGCAAATCACTTTCCCCGTTGCAAGGCGAACAGGGGATTGTATTTACAGATGCCGAAAAAGCAAAACTTCTGCTTTTTCGGCATCTGTAAACATAAACCTCAACTTTGTTTTCAAGAAGATCCACCATTATGTTCGAAGCACGTTAGCCAACCCATAAACCTGGAAATGATTCGTCCCACTTACCCAGTAGAAATAACTAGTGTCATAAAATGTCCCGGCAACAGGAAAACACAGGGTCCTGATGGAATCACAAGCAAAATCATAACAATTCTTTCGCTCAAAGCTGTAATGCACTTAGTCAGTATTATAAATTGTAATACTAAGATTTCAGTATTTTCTTCGATCTTGGAAAATTGCCAGCGTTATCTCGATACATAAACTAGAAAAAGCTCCACAGTCTCCCAAAAAAACTCTCGGTCCATCAGTCTCCTCTCGAACTTAGGAAAAATTGCAGAAAGAATTATCGTAACCAGATTACAAGAAGCAACAGATAAAGGAAACATCATACCAAATAAACAATATGGTTTCCGAAGCAATCATGGTACAGTGCCGCAAATCCAACAACTCGTTGAACATATAGCCTCTAGTAATATGTTGGATGCTGCAAAAGCATTTGACAAAATTTGGCATCAGGGTCTTCTCTAATAAGCCCATAAAAGCAAATGTCCCACATAGCACGATATAATTAATCAAATCATGTTTAAGTGACATGAAATTGCAAGTGAAAATCAATGAGATCAGATCCATACAGCTGAAAATTGTGTCAATATTGACATGTTATTATTAACACGATCTGTACGTCGACATCTGGCAACCAAACGACTCCAAGAGAGCATCGCACCTTACAAAACTGATTTACTAAATAGAGACACGAAATAAACGCGCAAAGAAGCACAGCCATACTTTTCACCAAAAGACCAGCATCCCCAGAAGGAGAAGTACGGATGTTTTTTACCAAAATCCCACGGCACACAAGAACAAAATATCTCAGCGTCTATTTAAACAGAGGTCTTGTTTTCTCTGATCGGTTAGCTGTGCGAATGCAAACAAAGCAATTGCACAACCACATCCTATGATCAACCGACACTGCAAACTAAATGCAAGAAACAAACTACTACTCTACCAGATGGCAAAAATACCAATAATTACAAATGCATCACAGGCTTGGAGCCACAACCAAACCCAACATACACGCAAAGAGTGCAAAATAAGGCCCCCGCACGATATTAGATGCTTCTTTGTTCATCAGGAACGAACTGATGCACCAAGATACCCCCCCCCCCCCCCAGACATCTCTTCCCTTTTCCACTCAATAGCAGTAAGGTACTTTGCAGATGTCGCCACGCATTTAAACCAACTCATCAAACAAGCTACGAGTTATAACGAAAAATATCATCACAAGTACAAAAGACCAAAAGCCACGCTCCCATCTGCTGATCACGTCTAAACCTTCATCCCCCAAAAGTCGAGCATAAAGCTCACAAACCCCTCATAACCAAGTCACTTTCTCAAATGACAAAGAAGACCATGAAAAGCAATTTCCTTCACCCATCCAACATCCTTATCTGTAAAAGTCATACATTTGTTGAGACGCACACAGTTTATTTCTGCCTCATTTGAAGTTTCTTTCAACATCGTGAGATGCCATCGACAACTCACATTAAAAAGTAAAAGGACGCAACGCGGTTTCATTTGGCTTGTGAATAGGCCAAATAAAACAGGATGAATCGGTATTGGATCGTAAGTGGAGTCTGTGGAAACTGGATAAAAAACTATTTAAAAAAATGGTATTTTTCGAAAAGAAAAACAAAAAAAATGCAAAAGAAATGGATTAATTTTTCTGCAGGTTCAATCTGAGCCACCAATTGGACATCACTACTGCGATTCTAAACCTAATTTAATCACCAATTCAATTCTCTGCTGGATGCGACAAGGCTGGTTGTTTAATGTACACACTGTGAAAAAAGAAATCACATATATTATCAATACCTTCCACAGTTGGCACACATTAAAACCGGCTCATAAACTTCTACAAGCATATAGTTGACCAACATGTCAGTATTTTTATTGCTTTGTTTTCCGATGACTAATTAGGAATATATTCAGAAGCAGAACAACTCTCAATGAGTGACACTATAGATGCCATCCAAGAATATAAATAAATATTGGGGGATGGGAGGATAGTAAGATATTGATTCGCGGTTCCAAAGCAAAACACTTTGTCGAATAACTTTTTATGGGGGGGGGAGGTCATGGGAGAAGATACTACTAATACGTCACTTGTATAAAGCAAAACAGATCAATTCTCATATTAACAACGTCAATTTTGTTTACTTACCCTTCCTATAGTAAATGGGTGTCCATTCTCCCCACCCTCCAATCGAAAACCCCACGGAATTGAGCTGTCACTTCGCTGCAATAAAATGTTCACCAATTTCTCCATTACGACGATTTCCAATAAAAAAATATCGGCAGTAGCACGTGATCAGCGGTCTGAAACGGAGCACCGCCACAAGAGGAGGTCCACTTTCACATCATCTCCACCTCGTCCATTAACTGTTTTTCGTCATCAACATTCACTGCATCTTCGTTATTCCCCCTTCTACCGCACGATGCCACCTTTGTTTTAACGGAAGAAATGACTTCGCCAGCTAGTTTCTAACTCGACACTAACACACTGCCCTCTGCAGTCCCGCATGCAAGCTTCCCCTCGAACTTTATGATAGGAATGTTCTCCGAATGGCACGGAGTTGTGTTTGCCGCCAGTCTTGGGACGCGTGCGTGTGTGTACGCACGCACACACACTGGCAAAAATGCGCTACACAATTAGAACAACCCCACCTCGATGAGACTTTCGAAGAATCTAGGAAGAAGTCAATTAGTGAGATTTCCAAACCGGATTGCATTTTTAAATGTCTAAAGATGCTACGATTATAAACAGATTGTAGAGTGCATGTAGAAGGTAAACAAACCAACAAAACGTGCTTATTCCAAGTTGATTTATGGCAGGGCTTTCTCTTGAAAAACCAAAAATTTCATAATAGTTGTGAGAGGTTCACGAAATTTTTAATTAAAAGAACTAACAACAGTTAAATATCCAGATTCATCTAAGTTTGTATCTTAGCGCAATACCAAGGGGCAATTCATACTGCAAGTTATCCACCTTCATAAACTTATAAATTTCTCCTATCCTAGATGGAATTGAAACCCACATCTTTTCGACCAAACAAAATCATCCTTAACAACATACATACGGGCACTTATTCAACTAAATCATATTCAGTCACTTGAAATAGACATACAACATAACGTAGGCAAACTTAATTGATAGCTAGCGCCCTCTGTGTTGTTAGAAGAACAAATTGACTGACTAGTGATATATAAAAAAGTATAAAACGGATTTTAGACATCAATAATACCAATATCAATAAAAACAATGGATTATAAAATACCAGAATTGGTTTGTCTTAGTCATTAAAATTATTTCGTGCTAAAAGTTAACTGAAGAACGAATATTACTTTTTTTTTTCGGATTTGTTTCTGTTATTACAGAAAATGTCAAAGCAACTCGTGTTATTACACGAGTTGCTTTGACATTTATTACATTAGAATGTGCACGTCAAAGCTAATCTTGATAGTTTGTAGCTTCAGTTCACATATCGAAAAACACGAAATTTTAGTCAAGAGGGTGTCACTTTGAATAACTTCCTCCAAGTTTGCTATATATATGACGTTGAGAAGCAATCGAGAACGTACCTTTACAAGATCAAATGCAAGTAAACATTAAGCTGTATAAGATCGAATTTACAGTTCATTTTTCCAGAGATTCGTTTGTCTGGTGCATAAATATGATGATATTAAGAATATTGCTATCGTACTCGATGAATCCCCCGCTTGTTATTAAGGTAGAACTTCTACAATATCTAAAAAACGGCTGCTTGATAGTCAACAAGTTAGCAAGCTCTATTATTTCTCAACTATACGTGCGTGTGAGACTATTTAGTTACATTCAAATCCTACACTGTCCCAAACTCATATTTAAAAAAAAAAAAAAAAAAAAAAATTAGATGCACAAATATCCGTAATAATTCACACAACTATAATTTCTCAATAGATTTAAGATTTCATTAACAAGGATGACATAAACATGGCCAGGCATTTTCGTGAGAGAAAGTATGAGATGGATATCTTCGCTTCTAGAACGCAGTCTAAATTAATTTACAAGTCTAAGAGACAGCTCAATAGTTCAAAGGCCAGACACTGTATTTGACTGAGAATGGGATAAACTAACGTCTTCAATCTTAAGCAAAACGACAGTGCTCCTTTCTTTAGTGAGAGGTTCTATCCCCACCTTGTTGATTATTGTTAATAAGTCGTCTGGCCACCAGATCCAATTCAAGAAGGAACGTGTGAGCTAATGCATCTTACTGAAAAGCTACCCTTTCACTGTAATTTAGAAGCGGCTACTTAGCTTACATTGCTGTTTTAATCGTTGAGAATGATCACTCCTTTTTGATAATTTCATTAGTACCATAACTGCTGCAATAAGAACTGTTAGTGTTAATGTCGTAGTCGCTTCTAAATTCTCAAAATGGATAATTGCCTCTAAGAAAGTCTTTTAATGCGTCAGTACACACATACGTAAGTTGATTCGACATTCTGTCTACAGATTATCCCAATCGAATTTGCAATCTTCAAATTCGATTGGGATAATCTGAATATTGTCACGTCTCACAGCGCACAGAAATCGAATTTGGGAAGGAAAATTAAATTCTATCTCTCCTGACAATCACGTCATATGGAATCTTATCAAAAACATCAAGAATAAAAACAAACCTCTTCCTCCTCTCCAAACAGATACTGGCCTTATCCATACCGACGCAGACAAAGCCGAGGCAATAGTAACATCTCTAGAAAAGCATTGCAAACCCTCATATGACCATCTCGACTTCAGTCACATATACAAGGTCCATCGACATGTCAGATCTTCGCTCAAACTTTCTGTCACATGCCCTAGTCAAATTGCATCCACATCACCTGTAGAATTATATGACATAATCAAGAAGCTTAAAAACAAAAAGGCTCCTGGACCTGATGAAATCACAAACAGGGTGATAAAACTACTACCCCGCACAGCTATTGTGCATCTGACTAACATTATAAACTCCATCTTACACTACAAATATTTTCCTTCCCACTGGAAACTAGCAGATGTAATCCCAATCCATAAACCTGCGATCACCTCAAAACTACAGACCAATTAGCCTCATCTCCAACCTAGGCAAAATTGCTGAGAAACTCATTCTCACTAGACTCCAAGAACTAGTGCACAAACTAAACATTCTTCCTGAGGAGCAATTTGGATTCCGCCAATTTCACAGTACTACATAACAAGTATACTGATTAGTAGAATATATCACCACGGGATTTAACTGGCGTCAATGGGGGCTGTTTTCTTTGACATCTATCTATCTATCCCAATGGCTTTAACAGGCCTTTAAGGCCCACAACCGTCTAAGCATGCTTGGATTTCGTAACCGAAATACGAGGATAGAATGGTCACTCCTATGCCTCAAGGTATTCTTGACTGTATCCCTGTGTGTTCAAGGGTCCGGTTTGCCTGCTTGCGGGATGAAAAACACCAGATAAACTGGCGGAAAAAACCCTACTGCCCGCGCCCAAGACAGGCTAACTTGGCTATGGCTGAGGAAGATCCTTCAGCTCCTCATGTCTCCGACGGGAATCGAACCTAGGACAATCCTTCCCCAGGCATATGGTTGCGAAGCTCAAAGCCACTAGGCTAACCGCCAGTGCATTTGATAAAGTCTGGCACTACAGCTTACTATATAAAATGATAACATCTGGAATACCATTGGAAGTAGTTCATCTGATCAGATCATACCTCTATGATAGACGCATGCAAGTTAAGTTAAATGGCACACTCTGCATACAAAAACGCATCTTGGCTGGTGTCCCACAACGATCACTACTGGCACCAACTCTTTTCTCCATTTATATGCGTGATATTCCGCACAACCCACTGTCATCTATCAAAGCCTTATATGCAGATGATACAGAGATATTAGCCAGATCTTTAAAACCGCACCTAGCAATAAAAAAACTGCAAGATAACCTACTGAAAATTGAACAATATTTCACTAAATGGCGACTCAAAATAAATCCTCAGAAAAGCGCAGCCGTACTGTTCGCCAGAAGATCAATGCTTCCTACGAGACACGTTCTTCTGTTTAACACAGAAATCCCTTGGCAGTCTGAGATCAAATATCTTGGCATATTGTTGGACAGAAAATTGACTTCAGCTCCCATATCAAGTCTCAATGTCTAAAGACATCAAAAATCATTGCACAGCTCTATCCTTTAATAAACAGAAACAGCAAATTGAGCACCAGAATCAAGCTACTTATATATAAATTGATGATTCGTCCTGTACTCATCTATGCTTCTCCGGCTTGGAGTCATACTACTAATACTAATATCCTCAAACTACAACGTGTGCAGAATAAATGTCTCAGAATAATCCTGAACGAAACATGGTTCATACGCACTGCGCAACTTCACCGGGACACAGAAGTCCCCTATATTTATACCTTCATGCAGACTATAGCAACTAAGTTCTTTACAATAGCATCTGTGCATCCTAATAATCTAATTCAACTAGCTGCAAATTACGACGCAACAGATTACACCAAGTACAAAAGACTAAAAGCTATTTTAAACTGCAACCTCAATGATTAATCCTCAGGCCCACTCGGGGCGAGAAAAAGGCTCATTAATATTTTCCCTCTCACAGTTTTCCTCATCAGATAGCGGGGAATATGAAAAGCATCTACTTCACCCTTTAAGCCAATAAAGTTGAAAGTTGAAAGTACCCTATTTTCCCGTGTATAAGACGATAATACTTTTTTCTAAAATTTTTAGACCAAAAATTGGGGGTCAGCTTATACACGGGGTGTAACTGTTTGAGAGACTCGTGGTTGCCGTAGAGAAACTGTCGGTATACCTTGTCTCGCGAACAGGTTTCAGCCAATCAGTAGCATTTGTGCTAGTGACTGGCGGAATATTATGACTGAATGAATATTATTCATACGTCTGCAACTCGTTGGCGGGGTAAGTCAATGCATTAACAATATTTTGAGCACTAGCTCATAAAAATGTCCGAAAATAAAAAACGACTGTCATATTCTTCAAAATTCAAGTTAAAAATCATCAATTACACTAAAGAACGTGGAAATAAAGCTTCAGAGAGACAGTTTGTAGCTTCTCCCACTGAGTGCATGATTAGACAGTGGAGAAAACAGGAAGAACAACTACTTAAGATGACCAAAAAGAAGAGGACCTTAAGAGGAGAACCAGCAAAATGGCCAAACTTGGAGCAGAGGCTTAAGACTTGGATTATGGAGCAGTGCCAGAGTCACTGCTTTGTGTGCGTCAACCAAGCTTATTCAATATGAGGCAAAAAGATTTGCAAGAGAAATGAACATTGTTGATGTCACAGGAAAGGCAAAATGGTGCTTCGACTTCATGAGGGGAGAAGGATTGGTCATGAGAACACGAACCAGGTTAGCCCAGAAAATGCATCTTAGTATGTATCTTAAAAATATTACCTAATTACTAAATATACTTTGATATTTAAAAAAATATATTAAATGTGTTCTGTTTTATGTTTAAAATATTGATTTCTTAATTTTGGGTTCGAAAAAATAGGGGGCGTCATATACATGGGGGAATCTTATATACGCGAAAACGGTACTTGGTTAGCATAAAATACGTTTTAAGTAAAAACGACTGTAAACGCAAACGTGTTTTTCAACACACACAAATAATAATAGTAATAATAAAGAAAAATTTAAAGAAAAAACTTTTTTTAAACTTTGCGTAAAAATATTTAACAAACTTGTGTGACTTGGAATTTTGTAAATTTGTGGAATGAAACAGTGATTTCATTAATAGCAAAATAATTGCAAAACAAAACATTTCTCCCCTGGGTCTTAATAAAAAAACAATTATAAATAATATTATAAAACAAACTGAAAAAAGTCTCACATCAGCTCAAAGAACAAAACAATGTGGATATGTATCATGAAAAAAAAAAAAAAAAAAAATTCCCGTGCTCGACACTGTTCTAATATTTTTAGACATAAAAATACTGTACATAAACCAGGCCATCCCGTACACCTCATCATCTTTTACAAACACCCAAACGGCTTCCCTTATCAAAATTTATTATTAAAATCGCACATGAACGTTTTTTAGGCACATTAAAGAAATGACCATAATGCCTAATAATATTCTGATATCATTGGTGGTAAAGAACAAAAATCTGTCTTCATATTTTGAGAGACAAAGAATGAAATTATAGACTCCGTGACGCATTTTATGTAATACTGTACTTATAAATGAACGTCGGTATTGTCTTTCATAAATAATTTATGAATGTATTTATAATTCGTTCGTAATTTGCCGTGTTGAATTTCTACACATCTTCTCTTTTTAATACCAAGGCGATTTGTGCCAAAGGTTAATTATAGTAAGCTCTTAATTACTTCAGAACCGTTTATAATTTCATATACAATTATGGTTCATTTACTTATATTTTTATAAGTGCGTACATTTTACGTCCCTTTGTTTTATAAACCAATAAATGAATAAATAAAATAAAATTAATACAAATTTGATAAATTTCTGTTTTGCAAATTTACAAACAGTCGATTCCCTTTTGTTATTTACCCTTTAAGTTATTATTATTAGAACTAATTTTTTATAAAAAAAAAAAACCACAGTTTAAACTATATATAGTAATCGTTTGGATGTTTAATAAACAAACGGAATATTTGAGTAGTTTAGTTTGCGTGGCTATCTCTATTACAGGAGAAAATATCATTTTTTTGTTAATGTTATTTTAGATCAGAATGAGAAAGATTTTAAACATTCTGAATCTTAAACTTAACTCTACGCGACTAGAAATTCTATCTTTGCTACGAAACTAACATTTAAAATAACCAATTGGGACATTTGATTAGTGCTGCCCTCTAGGAACTATCGTTTAAACTAGGAAGAAACAAGTTATTATTATTATTATTAATAAATATAAAAATGGTTTAAAAAACATGAAATAACGTAATTAAACATATCACATAATTATTCATATTTACTATGTAGAATTGGTCGTTCAAATAACACAATTAAATCATCATTTAAACTATTCATTGTGCGTGATTAAAGATCTAAACTAATTTCTAATCCGAACTAATTTGAATTAATTTAACTACCAATTTGAAAAACTTAAGTCATGAATATGTAAATTAAAAGAATTTCTTGTAATAGCGTCCGGTTATGTTGGAAGATAGTATCAACTGTATAATATATCATATATTAATATTTTTATCAAAAGTAGCATCAGTAGTAATAATATTAGTATCAGTAGTAGCACCACGTTTTTATTGTGGATAAAAACGTGGTGCTACTACGTTCAGCTTATTTGCTACTTTAAAGGCGCCATCTGTTGATGAGAATAGTTAAAATGAGGTTAAGTTCTATCAGATATCTTTTCGCGTCTAGAACTATTGACGCCATTACGAAAACATGACTTTTATCGCTTGATATAATTGAATTATACCAGAATATACGTTTTAGATTTAGCAAACATTCTTCTATTTACAGGCAAGGCCTTTTAAATATTTGCGGTTTTTTTTTTTTTTTTTTTGCAAGAATAAACAAAAGCAGTTCTAACGAAGGTTCTCACATGCGCAATGTTGTTTAGGCTTAACAACAGTGTTCTTTTAACATATTTTTGTATACAGACGTTCAGCCATATTTCGAAATCTTTTTATTGCAAACAAAACAATGTGAAGTGAGGTTGCGCCACAAAGAGAACAAAAAAAAACAAAAAAAAAAGGAAATCAAACGAATTTATTGTTTGATCTGTTTGGCATAACCACAATTATTTTTTTCTGCTACGGAATGCTATTATTGGCCAAAAGAAGACACCACGTGTTTTAACAGAAACAAACACATGCGCACAACGACTGCATTGTTTGTTGGCAAAGTTTTTGCATAGAGCGAATGGATTATTTAACTTGAAGGTCAGCGAAGAGGTCAAGAGATCTGTTTTTAATCTTCCGAATTAAATAATCTGTTAAATAACTTTATATAGGTGTTAACAATCTCAACTTTTAAACCTATATTGCTTCAGGAATGTTTGAAATTGTCAACGAACCATTCAGAAGATAAGATTCCATCATTACACACCCGACAGAACCGCTTAAAGCAGAAAATAAATAATAATAAAAAAAGATAACTTTTATTCCAAATCAGGAGCTACTAAGCAAAGTTAACCTCTCATTTGGCTTGGTCATTTTAATATCGGTGTTGCATGATTTTCTATTATCCATCATCTTGCATGCTGCCGACATCTAGCGGTGACAGAAAAAACTTCATAAGTCTACCAATCTATTGACTTTTTATTCTTGTGAATAGTAACTCTCTAATTGAACTTGGTAAAAGTGCTCATTAAAGTTTAGCCTACACTGCAGATTGTATATTATAGTCTTTTATATATATATATATATATATATATATATATATATATATATATATTTTTTTTTTTTTTTTTTTTTTTTAATCAATAGAAATCAGTAGAAACAGAGATGCAAAATTCCGTCTATAGAAAACAAAGTAGCAAAGTGTTCAAAATTATTAAATTTCAGTTTTTTTTATACCTGAAAAAATCAAAAATATAAAAACAATAGCAATTGGTGGCGAGAGTGTAGCACTAGCAGACGAGATCAGATGGGTTGCGTCCATCTGACAAACACGAAGAATTTATTTGCCAACTTAATTAGAATTACGTAACTGTCGCTATACATTAAAATAAGTCAACGTTTTTTAATCAATTTAATCTTTCTTTTAAGGCTTATATATGAAAATGAAAATCACTGGGTTTTAATCTTGCTTGAAGATATCGCGATGCTAGTGACAAGTATTAGTGCAGTACTTTACAATACTTGACTACAAGCTATTTATACATGTACTCGAAAGAATGTCGATGTCATCAGTTTAACAAGGAATACAAATACAGTTCGCATTTACAATGTGACCTTTTATCTTTTTTTTTATTTTATTTTTATCGTTACTCAATTAACAGACACTTGTGTTTGAAGAGTGATCACAATGTAATTAAAACAAAATAAATAGTCTAACTACAGGAGTTAAACATTTGTAAAACCTACTAGGAATGTAGGTTAAACAGTATTTAGACGATATCACTTAAATGAGCACTCATATTTGTTAATTCTCTGGACCTTATTTGAATGGCTTCATGATGACGGGTTGCCAATTACAATTTCATAAATAATAAGAAATTTTTTATCTGCCAATATTTTTTCTATAATAGCATCAAATGATGAAATCTAACTAGATGCTGCTATTTCTGTAACAGTTTAAAATTTAGGTCAGAAATAAAATTCAGGATAAAGGACATGATAGTTTTTTTTTTTTAATGATCTACAAGTATTAGTGTACTATAAATGAAAATGACTTTATAAATAATAATAACTAATATATAATATAAGGTGATAAAAGAGAATTAAAGCTTGAAGGTAAAGTGTAACTCCCCCCAGTGCTATTAGAGCAGTTCGAGGGCGAGGGTTGACCCTTTCCTCTCAAACTGTAGTTTCCACTATCTACTAAAAAAAGCAAGACTAGTTGCCTTAAGGTGGCAGCCCCACCACTAGGATACCTATCGTCATGCTAGTCACTTGACATAGGGAAACACTTATTACTTTCAAGTCTCAATGAAATCGAAAACGGACACATGGGAAAAAAACAGCAAATGGGAAAAGGCTAAAACTTTTGAAAAAGGAAAACGTGGTGAAATATGCTACCTGCAACATTAGAAGCACAGCACATAAAGAAGAAGAATTAGATATAAATTTAAATGAAGAAAATATAGAAATTTCAGTTCTTACAGAAACAAAAAAAACAACTAATTATATTAAGTAGGAGTAGACAAACAAATACGGGCAAAAGCTGGCGTAATGATTTGGATCCATAAATCAATTAAAGCAAAAAATAACTGCATTTACATACTGGAATGAAGTACAATTAAAATTAAATAAAGAAAATTGAACAGTTGTTGGAGTGTATGTCCTTGAAGCAGGAAAATAAGAAGAAAATGATTACTTTTGCAAACAGTTACAAGGAATATATGAACAATTAAATAAAACAGACCATATAATTATAAGTGGGGATCTTAATGCCAGAATAGGAATGAAAAATAAATTAATAATAATATAGAAAAATTTGGAGAACCAACAGTAAACAAAAATGGAAAACGATCATTGATTACGTGATATGCAATAATTTGAAAATAATGAACACATTCTACAAAGATAGATATATATATATATCAATATACATGGCGTGCAAGAGGACAAAAATCAATAATAGACTACTTTATAGCAAACGAAAAAGCAGCAAACCTCTTCCTGGATGTTAAAGCCAGAAGAGGGTTAGAAATCGACACAGATCACTATTTAGTAAAGGCAAAACTAAGATTTCCACCAAACTGGTTATAAAAAATACCAAAAATATAAACCAACTAGAGAAACAAAATATAATTACAAAGTAAGATTACTAAACGATCTAAGTATAAGAAATATATACTAACAGAGGATTAATAACTATTTAGAAAATATACAAGAAAATGAAGACATCGAGAAAGAATGGAATAAAAGAAATTATCGCATCAGCAGTATATGAAAGTCTAGGAACGCACAAAAACACCATAAAAATTACATATATGGAACAATGAAATAAAAACAATAATTGAAAATAAAAAGCTGGCCTTTAAAAGATGGTTAATTAACAAAAAATAACAAGAAGATGAAATTGAATATATATATATATATATATATATATTACTTTACATATCTTTTGTCAGATAATATTAACATCAAAAAATTACAACAAAAACTTACAAAATGCTTTAAATGATATAATAACAATGGAAAAATTAAAGGACAACTAAGCAAAATAAAAAAATTGGCAAATCAGCAGGAGAAGGTGGGATAAACTCCAAGTTGTATTAATTTGCTGGAATCAAATTTCATCAGAGATTATTAAAAATTTTAAATAAAATATATACAAATGAACAAATTCCAATAGAATGAATACAAGTATAGTAATGCTTGTATTTAAAAAGGGGAATAAAACAAATCCTGCTAATTACAGAGGTATTAGTTTATGGAATACACGCTAAAAATGTATGTATATATAGTAGAATACTTAATGAAAAATTGAAAATATGCAGCGAAAAAATATTATTAGAATATCAGAATGGATTTAGAAAAGGGCACTCTACAATGGATACAGCTTTCTAAAACTACTTATAGAAAAAAGAATAGAATTTAATTTAGAAACTCATCTTTTGTTTATAGTTTATGAAAAAAGCAAAAAATATATATTGTTTGATATATTACAAGGAATAAATATATTTAATATTTTACTGCATGCAATATTGAATATAGGCAAAGATGATGAAATATAAAAGAAAGAAAATGTCTGAAAAACAATTTGTAAACCAAGGAGTAAGACAGGGATGCCCTCTGTCTCCAACACTTTTCAATATTTACATTAATGAAATATTAATGCAGTGGAACACCTTAAACAATTCAGATATAGAAATTTTCCGGAATAATAAAATAAATACGGTATTATTTGCAGATGATCAGGTAATAATATCAGATAAGGAAGACAATTTACAAAGAGCAATATATAATTTAAACATTAAAGTAGAACAGTTTGGAATAAATTAAACTATCCAGAGATAAAACTAAAACAATGGCATTTTGTGGACAAATTCAGGTTAGAAGAAAAATAGTTATTAATAATAAAATAATACAACAGATAAATGCTTTTAGTTAGTTATCTGGATGCAAAATATCATATGAAGGAGAAAAAGATTAAAATTAAAATTTTTTAGATTGTAGGCTCGATAAATAGAACACTCAACCCAAACATAGTACAAAAAAGAAACACGCTTGAAAATATACAATACTTTAGCACTGACGATATTATTATATGCCAGCAAAATTTGAGCAATAAATGTACAAGATAAACAAAGAATAAAAACAAGTGAAATGAGATTTATGAGGAGAATTGCAAAATATATATTATTAGATCAAAAAAGGAACGAAGATATTTTAAAAGAACTAAAAACAAAATCAGCAGGGGAAAAAAAAAATGGATAGCGCATGAAAACTGAATGGCCGACACCCGATATCCTAAAGAATTAATAAAATTTAAACCAATTGGAAACATAAGGTCAGGTAGCCATCGCAAGAGGATATTAGATGGATAATGTGACTGGAACAGACAAATTATGGTCTATACCCATAATTAGCGTTATGATGATGATAATGAATAGCTGCTAATTTGGAGTTAAGCGATCCTTGTAAGTCAGACATTCTTAGAAATCTATAAAATTGGTCACTGAAGAATATTATTTTTTTTTTTCAGAGCAGACTACCAGGTAGACTACTTTGAAAATTTTTACTTCAGTACCTACTCTATAGTAATCTACTTTCCATAATCGCGAAATAACTTTGTTACACTTCTTTGCAACATCTCCAAGGAATCCAGAAGACCAATTCTGCACAGATTAGTCCAGATGGAGTCAGAGGGCTTGTAAAGAAACAAAATGCCCTCTTTATCTTTACACACACACCAATGTTCGCTTTCAGAATCGCAATTATCCTCCGAGATGTATTTGCAACCTTTGCTATGTGGTATTTGTATATCTTATCCACCGTAACTCTAAGATCTCATCAATTTCTCCAAGCATAATCCCAAATGCTTTTGGAAACCTCAACGCACCAAAGTACATACTCGTACTTCACACTTACTAACATTGAATTGATAACTATTATCACTTGTCCAGGTTATTCAAATCATTCTACAAGCTCTGTATATGAAAGTGGTATATGGAGGGAGTGACCCCCCCCCATATACCACTTTCTGATGCCGTTCCTCATCCCCCACATTCAATAATTATATTACAATCCCATATTCTCCATTTTATGCAATAGACTATCGTGTGGTATCCTATCAAATTCCTTAGCAAAATGCAAACATCGTCATAGTATATCCATCCCCTTTATCCAACTTGGCCATAACATTGTTATAAAATATGAGCAAATTGCTAACACATGACCTTCCTTTAATAAACCAATGCTGCTCCTTGCAGACTACAGCTTGCTTATTTACCCATTTCTGTATGCGAGTTCTTACCAACTTCTCTAACATCTTCATTACCACACCAGAGATACTAATAGGTCGGTAGTTAGACACATCAGTTTTTGCACCACCCCTTGTACAATGGCACTATCATACATTCTTTCCATTTGGTATCTTCCCTGAACTAAACATCAAAGGCCAATTCGGATGAATATTCCTTTAGTGCACGTGCTGATATACCGTCGGATATCAGCAAGCTATGCAACAGCACCAGAACATTTCATCCATGCACGTCAATGTCTTCATCTAATGCAGGTGGTAGCACTGAGCGAAGTGACGCATACACAAGGTTGATTTCATTAAAGCGAGCAATCATTATTAGTACAATCTCATCTGATTTTGACAAGAGGATCAAGATACTGTCTGCAGTAAAAAGCTACGATACTCGTAGGTTTTTGGCCTGCGTTTCATATATTTCATAATTCCTGTCACCCTTATTTCTCAAGATATTCCTTCCGTACCATCATTCTCTTCTTCTTACGGACACTTGTTCAATAAGGCTGAACATCTACTTCACTCCCACCCTGTTTTTTTCTTCGAACTCTAGCGACATTAAGATATCGCATCATTTAAGCATATTTCAAAGCTTCCCACTGCTGATGTCCAGTAACTGTGGTATCAGTTCCTGTCCAGTAACTGATACCACAGGACCGAACGAATATAGTATTCTCTTGAGTATAAGTTCCAGCGTGTAACAGTTTCTTAATTAGAACATCCACATGCTTAGCTACTTCGCAGATTGGTCACAATGATGAGTACCACATGATTACTATCACTAGCGCCAACTGGTGGAAAAACAGTCGAATCCGTAACAGAGACCACTTTGACGGCAATCTGATGTAACTTCACACCAGATAGGCTCAAATTCACTGTTATGGGGACCATTATTGCTTTCACGAGTATCTATCCTAACTGGACACAAATCATCGATATCATTAGTAGTATCCTCCCCACCCCCTCCTAATGTATTTTGTCCTTCCTGATAATACTACTAGGTCCTTTACACTCGATCCCAGTTACCACATCTGTCTCTGATCGCCAGATTTCGCTAATGCCAACAATCTTTGGCTACAAACAGTTTCCTTTTGCCCTGATGCTGCTCACATTTGCGTTTAGACATAGCAAGCTACTCCTTACTTTCTCGTATACTTACTCTGCTGTTTATTTGTCTCAGTTGGACAACTTTCTCTTCCCCACCTATCCCCTCTCTCACACTCCCTCAAAACGTCCGATCTCAGAGCGTAGATATCTACTCCATCCGGATTCATCTCCATGTTCGTTGACATTCGTATCATTATCACGTATGCATACCCTTAGTTCAGTTCTATCTCGGTAATAAAGTTTTTTTTTTTATTTACTCTCAGAAATGGCATAGTTTTAGCTTTATTTCATATTCAGAAGTCTATATTCATTACGTAGTCGTTTCAAATGATAAAGAGAAGCCGTTTGATTTTATTCATTTGCTTCCATTGGTCAATTCTTCATTTGTGTCAGAAGCAGGGGAAGCTCGTGCATAGTCATTACGGAACTGCAGCACCCCCCATTTTTCTCGCTATATAAATATATTAATTAATTTATTTATATTTGCTTGTAATAGTGAATTTTATCATCAACAATCCCATACAATTCTCTTATTTTATAAAAAATAACAAAAATCCATCTTGTAGCACTTATGAGGGCGAAGGACGCTAGCAATATGACACTGGGCTTACCATAGTGTCATATTGCTACGCGCGCAAACATGTGCACGTCATAGTGAGATGCGAGCTATTAGCGTATTGCGGCACTGTCCGTCGCGCAGTTCCATGCAGTTTGCGCCAGTAGTAGAGTGTTCGTAGGCTTATCATGTTTACTCCGTCTCTTTAAATATTTGGACATTACAATTAAAGACATAACATTTCTTATAGTTTTTATTTTAGAACATTACTGGGGGTTATGATAATGGATTTTATTTTTAAGTAATTTTGAATTATACCAAACTGTATAATTTTATCGATAGTAAACATTTTTTTCATATTTAATTTTTTTTTTAATTTTTACCATAATTTTGATATTTTATCCAAACACGTATACACTGTACTTACAGTGTATACGTGTTTGTAATGTAAATTATAGTATTTCCACTTTTTATTATTATTATTATTTTGTTTTGCTAGAATCGCTATGATGCTTGTAACATGTTAAGTTATTCAGAGAACTGACATTTCGCAAAATGCATAAACATCTGTTTGTGTATATGTGCGCAAGTTATTCTGGTTGGATCAATTTTATTCCGATTTAGTATACGGAATTCATACAAACATGTGTCCAATCACTTCTATTTTTTTATTTCATTTTGGTGTCATTCAGTGAGTCTCAAAGAGACGAAATACCAGTTTGAATTTATTTATCGTAATAACTCCGTTATTATATCATTTTGCTTAATTTTATTACAACAAATGGACCTACTGAAAACAAAGTGAAATAATTCAATAAAAATTAATAGATTCTCTAAATATCAAACTTTATAGGATTCTATCCTACTTCAGTGTTCATTTATTAATATCATTTCGAATAATTCTTCAGTAAGCTAATTAAAAATGTGCTAATTAAAAACAAAATTAAACTGCACAGCCTGCGTCTTACGCGTATCCTCAAAACCCGTATATTTCATACGCCAATCTAAAAAAGGGAAACGAGCTATCTGCAGAGGGTCTTCGAATATATCATACATTTATTAGGAAAAAAAAAAGAGTAAAAAATATATTTTTAAAAATATAGAGAAAATTTGTTACAAAACATACTCTGAGATCCATTTTAATAATATTTAGAATATTAATAATATAGTCGTTTTTGTTTTAAAAAAAAATCCACCATCTGTACCTATCTCGAGTCATAATTAATTATCTAAATTATCTTTAAATCTAATAAATAAAGGACTATTTAAAATATCCCTTTAAATTGATTCAAAAATAGTTAAATGCGCGTTTAAACCTGATCTACGCATTCTTTGCTTTCAACACTAACTATTGACTGTTTTAACCTTCTTGTTATCAACACGTACGTAATGGTGCCGAAGTACAGTCATTTAGTATTGATATCACAGAGTACACAGAGCACCCTTTCACCACTAACCCGACGATAGGGTTAGCGATGGAGGAAAATGATTCACAGTGAGCTGGCGTTTGCTCCGAATCTTAGACTCCAGCTGCTAAGCTTACTATTTATAACTGCTGCCCTGAAAAGTTGGTGTGTGTGTGTGTGTGTGCGTTAGCACAGTATTTGTGCCCTTGACGAATTCTCGCCCAATGAAAAAAAAAAAAAAAAAAAAAGGAAGAAAGCGCAGGTTGCAGTTCGCCTCACAACAACTGCTTGGGCAGAGTTAAACTTAATGCGTCAGGATCGACCGATCACTGTGCAGTCCCCGTAGCGATTCTTTTATATTATGGTGGTGGTGGTTGTGGCCTGTTAGGCCTACGGTAACACGTTATACAAAACTTCGTATTTCATTTAGCGTTGTTCTGTTTGTGCTTAACCGGACATCATGAGTCAAGGAGTTATTTCTTTGCAGATTTACCGCGATGGGCCAAATACGCAATGGGGATTTCGACTTACAGGTGGAATCGATGTTGGCACTCCGCTAATCGTTCAGAGGGTAGGAATTTTGTGTACTTAAAAAAAAAATAATAATATCATTCGACTAGAAAATAAAGTTATTTTTAAATTTAAAATAAATTGAGGTAGATAAGAATGTTTTTTCATTAATTTTTCCGTTAATATTTTCAGTTTTAGTATATTTTTATTTTAAGTATATGTTTAAACTATCTAACAGTTATTCAGAATCTGCTCAAAGCCTAGACTATTCACACTTAAAACGTCAAAATGATATTCTCCCTCTCACGCACATACAATCTGATGCTGAACAACAACAACAAAAGTACAGAATTAGTACCGAACCAACTAAGACCATTCTATCAATTATGTGTATTTATCAGCCAGTGGTTTACTTCTTCATGTGACAATAAAATCACTATTTTTCGGAAGTAAATCCTGCACCCCTAATAACCGTTGAACCTTCAATAGATTCTTAGCAGGCAATTAGAATCTAGGGCTGTCCAAACCAAGGGACATGTGTCAGCTTTCCGATCCAGTATCACCAGTAACCTGCATAGCTTTCTGTTGGGGAGATACAAATCTTGTTGGCCATGCAGTCACACTAAAGTATCACCATTATGTGAAATTTCACCACCATTCTATTAAAATTATTATTGACACTGCTGTTGAAAGTCCTAAATTGTCATTTTAATCGATTCTGATTTAATTTGCTTATATAAACGCAGCTGCGGTACAGTAATTCTTTTGCCTTACACTAAACCTCGCAACGATGATAGAGAATACTGCGCACAATTTCAAAGAACAACGCAGTTGTGTTCCAATCTGTCCAAGATTCTAATACCTTCAGCGTAGTATGAGCAAAGTGTTCATAGATGGAAGCAGTGGCGCACTCAGGATTTAATCTTGGAGGGGGGGGGGGGTTGAGTGGACAATTTGAGAATACACACTACGCATTGCATACGAGCTATGACAGCATCTGCAGTGATCGCCAATACATGATACCCGTGATCTCCTCTGGCTCGGCTCGGGCAAACGAAGTAGCGCTCGGTCCGCCCGAGCACTACGTAATTCATAAGTAGCATAGAAATAGAAGACACGACACAACATAAATTTAAAAAAAAATAAAATAAAATAATTTTAATTAAGAAAAGATTTTTGGAAATTTTTCTAGTATTTTTTTCCTTTTTCTTTTTTTTTTTGGGGGGGGAGGAGCAAGGCCCCTTGGCCCCCTCCCTGGGTGCACCAATGGATGGAAGATACAGAGAGAAATGTTTACGCTGTTACCTAACTCTAAATCATATTTGTCATGATTAATCTCGTGAATTTTAAACCGAACTTCAGAAACTTAATTTTAAATAAATAACATAATTATTTTAATTATCTATTTCTTATATTTAATTAATTATGACGGCATACCATTAAAACTAATCGTAACACGCATTTGCATTTATTAACAAATTAATTAACACATCAAAATACTTAACTACGTATTTAAGGAGACAACTTCGCTTGCATTAAAAAAAAAAAAGAGAGAATATTATATATTATCGTATTCTTATAATGGATTTTTAGTAATTTGTAGTTCATAACTACACTCTATTTGACATTAATGTTAATATATTTTATTTGTTTAATATATATTATACCAGTGGAAGAAATTATAGTTTAGATAAAAATAATTAAATACGAAAATACAGATTAAGCTGCTCGTTACATCACTGCATGGAGTTTATATAGAGAAAGCAAAATATATGTTATAAAAGAATTTATGTGGAATGTAATCTACAGACGACGCATGCGTATTTTGGGAAATTTCAAAGTCGCCTCATTCAGCAGACGACACATCACCTGTTTCCTTCATTAGTATTTCGCGATAAATACCTCCAACTGGGGAAAAATCTGGCAACGGTTTCGCATTTAGAACTACGCAATTCAGTTTTAATTATTGCATGTTTTCGTATCTTCTTCAACCTAAAGTGAGTCGCTTCTAAAATGGTGTAATAGCACTTTAGACACCTGTAACAGTTTTTTAAGAAACCGGAGATGACAGTGCTTTTTCCAAAGGAAGTGCAGCTAAATTTTGCTCTGCGCAACTTCACTTCTCTATCGTCCTCATTGTTTGGAGGTTTGCAACGAGTTTTCAGTTCTTAAAATAGCCTCGTTCACACTACCTACCCGTGCGCAAATACTATACTCGCTACCTTCCTTGTACAGTAGGAAATAAGATATTTTCTCAATTTATCCTAGATTTTTTAGAGGTGAAAATGATAAAACTTGCAAAATGGTGCATAGAATACTTTTTTATATAAATAAATGCATGGGATCGATTTTAAAATACACTATGTAGCCTTAAGACCACTATAAAATTTGATGCTAATAGACAAGCAGTTTTTGAGGATAGTAAGCTATTTCTAGGCATCTAACACTATACTAATTATATTATATCAATATAATTTTAATTTATTTTAATGTTAATAACATTATATTAATATTTTTATTATAATAATTTAATTTTTCACTCGTGATTTATTTCAAATTTGTCTTTTACAATTAACCATATATATATATATATAAATTTATATATATATATATATATATATATATATATATATATATATATATATATATATATATATATATATATATATATATATATATATATATATATATATATATATATAAATTTATATTATATTTATATATTTTAAGATGTGTTCTTTCTTGTGGTTATATCAATTGCTTTAATATCATTTTTGTTTTAGTTGTTTATCAGGACTTTTCAGCCCCCCCCTCCAGTTTAAATCTGGGATTTCCGTTAGCTGTAGCTTTTTTTTTTTTAAATAAAAATAAAAGAACTGACCTTATATAGTCCTAGCATCTTCTTTTTATTACCTAGCCTTGCTTTTCATGCTTATTTTGGGTTGTTTAATATATAAAGTAGGCCATAATGGTTAAATAAAAACGTGCCCTATTAGTCCCACGGTTTTTATTTTGGGCAATCAATACTCCAGTCCACAAGCTGCTGCTGCTGGCTTTATTGCCAGTAAAAGACATTCTTCTCGTTTGCTAAGAGTAGCACATTCCATTTAGTCCACCATCACTGAGGAATGTAAACAGAAAAGGTTCAAATGCCTCAAACCCTGCAAACACACGACTATGTGACGTCAAACACCACCGCCCCGTCATCAGATTGCGTGACGTGTGATTTGCAGCCGCATATATCGTGTACGGAGATCCCTTTACGTATGGAGGAGAACGCGCCAAACTCCCTCTTTATCACTTGCATCAATGACATGATTCAAAAGTCAGCTTTCCAAGCCACAAATACGTATTATAATCACTGTTTTTAAACTTACTCAAAATGAATCAGTTTTACAGAAATAATAAAACAATTCTATAATAGATAGATCTGGGATTCAACAGAGTGTGTTAATATTGCAAACGACTGCATATTTATATATTTGTGATGTTATCGTGTATATATATATATATATATATATATATTTTTTTTTTGAATGAAAGAAGAAAGTAAAAATGATTAAGCTAGAATCCGAATTTGGTTCTGCATTGAATGACTTCGTTTTGAAGTTTAGTTGTTTTTTCTCTCAGTTTTTCATTATACTTTTCTACATACCAGAAATGCTGAGAATTTTATCAATGCTACCAAGCTTCTGTTGGAATCTTTGGATGGGAAGATGTGGATTCGGTTCTTGACTAGGAAGCAAAGAACCTTCATCAGGACTTTTCTGACTGAAGGTGCGTTAGCCAGTCAGTCTCATATGGAGATGAGTGGGTTTTTTCTCCTGTAAACTACGGCTTCCTGTCCTGCAGAACAGACAAATCTGCTACGCAAACACACGCAATTTACATAAATCATAACTGGCCTCATAGGCTTCGATCTTAATCTAAACAATTACTGACCCCCTCAGAGCTTCCAGTAGGAACCTTCTGTTCCTATTCATAATCCTATAAAAAAGGTTCAAAGGATGTGGTTGTACCCATGAATGCTGTCATCTGTAAAACGATAAAATGAATCGTTTGCAGTTAGGAGAAAGAAGATTATTGAGATGCTGTAAGTTGCATTTGTTCTTGAAATGCAAGAGACAGAGAATCCCTTCTAGGTTATTTAAAGTTTCATAATTTAAGATAATCTTATTAATCGCAAACACACACACACACTAACTTTTTTGTTTTCATTAATAATAAGCAAGTAATTCTCTTTCTGGCAAGATTAAGATTAAATAAACAAAACTTAAGAAAATATGTTGCAACAGCGGATGTTCCACTGCATACTATTGTAAAATTTTGTTGAGCTTGGAACGATGCCATAAGAATGTGAAATGGATTCAAGAAAAACAGAGTAAGAATGCCGAGTCATTTATTACATAAATCCACAATTATTACCAAAAAGTCCTGTAAATTCACGTGAACTGAGATTTTTATGCCATTAATATCCTATTTTGCGATCCTATCCTATCTTTCTCGTCCGACCTAGGACGGGTTGAGTCCCCTCCTAATGAGGGGTTTCTGACGTATTAATGCAGCCGGTTCGCCACTCCTCTGCTGCATCCCCTAAGGGCGATATTCATGAGTGTAATCCGTGTGTGTTCACGGGGTTGGTTTGCCTGCTTGCGGGATGAAAACACCAGATAAACTGGAGGTAAAAAAACCCTGCTGCACACACCCGGCTATGGCAGATCCTTAAGCTCCTCACTTCGTTGACGGGAATCGAACCTAGGATACTCCTTTCCCAAGCATATGGTTGCGAAGCGCATAGCCACTAGGCTAACTGCACGGATCGTTTTACGATCATTATATACAATATCTATTCAATCAAAGAATGATTCATTTAAGTAAATTATAGATGACTTTTATTTTCTGGTGTAAGATTACTGCTCCATTTATTGAAGGCCTAAATTGGCTTGGGAAAGTTTCATGTCAAGTTTCTAAAGTAAAATTTGCAGTGCAGATAAAAAGTATAAAACAAATACAAAAATTAATAAATCCCCCCTCCGAAATATTCCCACGTACGGTACTCAAGTATTAACGATAGGTGGGAGTCACATTAAAAAAATCGTCCTCATTTTAAACATTCTTTGTATGTACATATGACGGGCACGGAATTTCAATTTAAAATCTTTCTATTTAATTATTATTTCATTTTCCATCCAGAAATAAAAGTCATTATGAAAAACAGCAAGCTAATTACATAGAAAGTTCATACGAGTACATCTTTGTCACAAATGACAAAGATTAATCATAGACAGGTGTGAAAAATTGAGCAAAGGAAATAAAAAAAGTGGAACTAAGTAGGCGAAGAAATGTTAGTTTACCATGTGTGGGAGGTGGTCCTTGGATATAAAAGATCAAAGTACTTTTTTGAATATCTTAATTTAGCAGCTGAAATATTGCCAACATGAACATAAAAAAATAGTCTGAAGTAAGCTATTTCAAAATATTTTAAATTAGATTAAGTGAAGAATAATTAGGTGTGTATTATGTTGGAGGCAAGTATATGAACAATAAATCTAATATAATATGTATTATAATATATCATAATAGAGTATAATATAATATAATAAATAATATATATGTATATTTTTTTCTTCTTTCTTTCAGATTTATAATTAGTGAATTACAAATACCATTACATTATTTATATAGCGAATCCTAAATCGGTTTCTATCACTTTTGGTGGTCTTTAAAATTATACTGATTCGTAGGAACAGCTGTGAACTTATTTAATTTTCTTGATTCTGATATTATTCGTTTGTTTGTGCACCGTTTTCCGTGCGCTAGTCTCATGGTACAAGCGACGAATTATTTTAGGCTCCGACCACTCACTTTTGCTTCACTCGGTTGTTAAGTTGGCAACAGACATGCGCAAGAAAGTCGTCTGGAAAATATAACTCATTACAAGTATTAGTCTTGTTTAGTTTTTACTGGAAATTGTTAATTTTTGCATTTTATGGGACAAACAAAATTGCAGTATTTATTTTATTTGTATTTTATTCTATTTAAAGATGTGGGAGAGGTTCATTCCCATTTCACGTTCTTTTTCATTGAGGACGTTGTGTTAAAATTGAATTAGAAGAAAAATTAACGACAGTTATTAGAAACAAATAACAGAAAACTAATTACCTTCAGTCAGACAAAATTAATTGAACCTTTAATTCGAACACAATCCAATATTTTAATTAAGATTTAAGATTAATTCTGCTGACTCCAATATGCAGTGTCAGCAGTATGGCCAACCTGCTTACCTTTTATGACAAGATCACGAAAGGAATAGAATAAAGTAAGAGCAATGATGTGATTTATTTGGATATTAGCAAAGCCTTTGACATCGTTCCACTTAGGAACCTATTGAATAAAATGTATCAAATAGGTGCCGATGATTCCTCGCAAACATAAAGACTTTATAAACATTTAGGTTTTTAGTTATGTATACATAATGAAAAAGTTCTGAAATTCTCTAACATGGTCTGGATTTCTAGGAAAAACCAAACTCTTGGAAAAATGTGCTGGTATTCAGGGAGTGGCTGCGTAAGTCTGGTAATAAAAGGTAGGATGGTTTACACTCGATGTGAAGATGCCACGTTCAGCTGAACCGACAGACTTCCAACGTGGGATGGTAGTTGGGTGTCACATCAAATGAAATGTTGGAAAGTTGATGGTGCTACCACAGCAGGAAAACGCCCTGGGAGGCTACTTATCGAGATCGACGAGCTCTGTCTCGTCGATCTCGCACATCATCAGCGGCAAACCTCGCAGTCATCCGTCAACATTAGTTGCATGTCTTAGATTACCACGACAGAGCTCCTGCGAACAAATCAACTCTCCTCGCTAAATGACTCCTTGACTGGTATCTTTCACATCGTTCCTGGACCGCAGATGACTGGAAAAGGGTTCTGTGCAGCGACAAATCACGCTTCCAAATGTTTTACTCTGATGGTCGTGTTTGGATCTGAAGATTACGAGAGGAACGCTTCTGGCAGGACTGCATCATTCAAACTGTCAAGTTTGATGGAGGCTCGATAATGGTATGAGGGTGTTTTAGTTGGATGGGGCTTGTTCCATTGGTGGACGTGCCCAAAACCATGGCGTCTAATGACAACCTGGACAACTTCATGCTTCCGAAGCTGTGGTAGTACATCGGCAGTGACCCTTGTATGTTTTAGCACGACAATGCGCTATGCCATACCGCATTATGTGTTTAAGACTGGTTTCGGACACGCAAGGTTGAGGTCCAACACTTTAACAACGATGAAGTGTTGGACTGGCTGGCTCAGAGTCCACACCACAACTCCATCGAACATCTTTGGGAAGCAACAGAACCGAATTCGCTTCACACCACAGAGACTGTCATCAGCATTAGCAATGGGGATAACTTCGGCGAGAAATGAAAGAATATTCCAGTTGTGAAGTATCAGAAATTAGTTGAAAACATGTCCGGAAAGGTAGTTGTCATTCAGGCCAAAAAGGTGGTCTCACTCAGTACCAGAGATGTAATTAAAACACATTTTTTGACCACAACCAGGTGTCCAAATATTGTTGTCAACATAGTGTATTCAAGTCATCCGTGGTACAAAAGCACACCAGAATCAGACTATATAAACGTTCTGTTTAAACCAACTTTATTATATACAAGTGAAAAGACCATTAAAAAAATAAATAAATAAAAAAGGATTTTAATAGCAGAAACGAAATTTCTCAGATAATCCATAATAATAATAATGAAATATCAGATAATCAATATTTTTTGTGTTTTAGACAGGAGATTGGGAGAAACAGTACTCCCAGGTACGAAAAATCAAAATAAAACTGAAGTTCATAAATTGTTTTATACGCTATTTTGAAATTAACAAGATTTTACGAAAACTGACTTGTAAGAGAGAAAACAAACATCACGTGTTATCTACATTAATTTTATTTAAAAATGTTTGCCTTTCTTTGTTCTTAATTATTTTTCTTTAAAAAAAAACAAACGTTCAGTAATAATAATGGAATTAAAAAGATAACAGGATATAGGGGCCATATATTTCACAGGTAGTGTAAAATTTTGTCAGCAAGATTTCCGAATAGCGAGCTCATCAAGGAGGGATAAAAATAGTCCTGTGCAAGTCCCAACTGAGTCATTGTGTGATGTGTCACAATGTCCATTGGAAGAGCTGAACGTGAATTGGCTTAGCTACACAATTTGCTGTTGGGTATATTATCTGACAATCTGGCACATCACGTTCACGACACTTGTCAGGACAGCGTGAAGTCCTTTAGATAGTAAACAAAGCACATAATTCTTTTTTTTATATACGGTAGCATGATTTTTTGGAGATGCGTAAATAAATACCAGTATTTTAACTTTTGCAGCAACAGTTACTGAAAAAAAAGTTTTTATTTTCAATCTATGTCATTGTATATAATTTGGTTTTTAATACACATTACACCAAAATAAGTATTGCCACCCTCCCATCTTTATAATGACGCATGTCGATTATGTATATTCTTGTTGTCACACGTGGTTTCTATACTTCCGGTGTCATATGGAAGCGGCAGGCTTTTTCTTCCCAGTAACTCGAATTTTTATATTCTACAAAACAGACCGGCCAGAAAGACATACGCAGTTTACATACTGGCTTCTTAGCCTTAAGCCATAACTGCAAAACAAACTACAACAACAACATCTGTATTTTGTTAATCTCCTTTTAAATAACATTTAACTTGCAGGAATTTGGCCATCTCCAAGGGAACTCCTTAAACAGATATATCTTTTGAGCTGTTTCCAAAATAAAGGAAAAATGTATAACTAGCAAAATTCTTCAATACTAAAAATCCTAACATTTAATCAATCTTACACCAGAAATTCGAAACAGACTGGCAGATATTTTGGCAAATTGTGGATAAGCAGTTTGCTTATTCTTTCTACATGTCATAGAAAAGCAGTGAAAGTATTGAATATGCCGCCATTAAGCGTATAGGATCGTGTAATTGCAGCTTAGAGATCAAATTAATACAAGACAAACGAAAACGTAAGTGTTGTTGGGCAATGAGATAATTTTATAACACCACAACACGGCGCTCATTGAGCACATATAACACAGATGTGCTGCAAGTCTAGTGCCGTTCCCATAGTGCTTAATCTAGGTTCATCAGATCAATTCTCTCCTCTGCACATATTCATACCATGGGACAAGTTAGCCAAGGTTCTTCCCGATCATATTGGTCCAGTACCCAATATCAGCAAAAAGGAAGAGATTGACACAGCAATAAATAACTTAACCATACAAATTCAGAAAGCAATAGAATCAGTCATACAATCCACTGTCTTCCACCCAACCACCGTATCCCTGAAGAAATAATGGATCTTATCAGAGCAAAAAATAGAGCCAGGAAGAGATACCACAATACCAGAGCCCCACAAGATAAAACAGTATTGAACAATTTAAACAGGCAGGTCCGAGAAGTTCTTCAAAAACACAGAAACCATCAATGGGAAACCAAATTGGCTAACATCAATACTGAAGATCATTCTGTATGGAAATTCTTAAGAGCAATCCGCACCAAAAAGCAACTCATACCCCCTATACAAACCAAGAAAGGGACAGTTCACAAAGATGAAGAGAAAGCCGAAGCACTAGTAGATAATCTAGAATCTCAGTGCAACCCATCGTATACAAATTTAAATATCAACCTTATGTACAAGATTCATCGTCATGTTAGGACAACCTTAAGACAGAACATTGTCAACTCAGAACATATCACTCCTACAAATCCAACAGAAATGATAAATATCATCTCCCATCTAAACAATAAAAAGCTCCAGGACCGGATGGCATAACTAACAGAATAGTAAAACTACTTCCAAGAAAGGCCATAGTCCATCTCGTCAACATTACAAATGCCATCTTTAGATTCCAGCATTTCCCTACTACATGGAAAACAGCCACAATCATACCACTGAAGAAGCCAGGAAAAAATGCTCACCTTTCTGAAAGCTACAGACCCATAAGCCTATTATCTAGCCTCGGAAAGGTGACAGAGAAAATGATCCTTTCAAGATTCCAAGCAGAAACAGATAAGTTAGGAATTTTGCCTAATGAACAGTTCGGCTTCCGTAGAGTCCATAGTACAGCTCAACAAGTGCACCGGCTGGTAGAAATCATTAAAGGTTTCAACTGGAAACTCAATACAGCTGCTATCTTCATCGACGCAGAGAAGGCGTTTGATAAAGTATGGCATCAAGGTCTTCTCTACAAACTGATAAAATTTAATTTTCCAGTCAGGTTAATAAAGGTAATACATTCTTACCTGAAAGACAGATATATGCAGGTCAGGGTAGGCGAAACGGTTTCGACCAGACGCAGGATCTCGGCAGGCGTACCTCAAGGATCTCTTCTGGCACCTCTACTGTTTTCAATCTATGTAGCAGACATCCCTCTGAACCCAAGAACAACATTCACTGCATTATATGCAGATGATACTGCACTGATGGCAAGATCACTGAGCCCAAAACTGGCAACTAAAAGACTACAAACTAGCATACACACTTTAGAAAAGTGGATGGCAGACTGGAGGATCCAAGTTAACCCCCAGAAAAGCTCAGCTATATTGTTTACTAGAAAGAAAATCCATACCATGGAGGATATTTATTTATTGGGAGTAAAGATTCCATGGCAGACTGAAGTTAAATATCTTGGAGTGATTCTTGATAGTAAACTCCTATTCAGAAACATATTAGTTACATTACCTCAAAGACATCCAACGTCTTAGCACAGCTCTACCCTATGATCAACAGACAAAGTAAACTGGACACGCAAACAAAATTAACAATTTACAAGATGGTAATTCGACCGGTGATCACTTACGCATCCCTAACATGGAGCCACACTGCAAATTCAAACATTCTAAAACTTCAGAGATTACAGAATAAGTGCCTGAGGATGATTCTGGATGCCCCTTGGTTTATAAGAAACACCCAGATCCATAGAGAAATTAATATCCCTTATATCTCTTCCTTTCTCATAAATCTAGCCGAGAAGTTCTTTACCAAGACAAGTAGCCATCCAAACCCGTTAATCATGGAAGCCTCGGATTATAATGAAGAAGAAATCAACAAATATAAAAGACCGAAATCTATCTTATGTTCAGCTGAACACAACTAACTTCGCTGCCCTCAATGGATGAGCATATAACTCACAAACACTCCATTCAAAGTTCTTTCATTACAAGACAAAGGGGAATATGAAAAGCAATTTTGCTTCACCCATCTAGCCAGAAATGTTAATGTTAAATGAATAGTGACGTTTTGTGTGTGGTGCAAATATTAAAAAAAATAATAATAACAGACTTGGGGATTGTAAACATGTTGGTCCCTAGTCATTAACTATGATCTCAGGAAAACTAAATTGGCCACTAAATGGACTGTTATTTTTCTCACTCACTCCCTGTGCGCGCGCGTGTGTCTATTTGTTACTTTACTTCCTATCTTTGACATTGGAAATGCGCTTACTGGAACCTGGTATGCCAGAAAGTATAGATGTCTTGTAGTTTCTGAAGATGACTAATGTTCAGCTATAACACTCCCCTCCCGCTTTATAACTTATATAGGATGGAATTTGTTTGTTTCTATGGAATAATGGTGGAGTTTGGCTGCCTACCAGTCTTCAAAAGTTAGGGTGAAACGGCCCCTACTCAATTTGGGGATTAAATGACATCAGTGGATTTATTTTATTTATATGGAATATTCTTCGTAAAGATTAGTACTCAGTTACTGACATCTGAAATGGTGAGTGGAATCCTATGAAAATCTTAGTGTGTGTTATGAAGCATAAGACCCAGGCCATGAAGGTTTGTCAAAGTTGTCTGATGGGGGAAGAAATCCTTGAGAAATGAAGCTTTCTGATGTGTGTATTATGCCGGGATAAAATAATGGTTGATGCAGGGGATTTGACAATTATGTTTTTCTATATAATTCCACAATAATTCTATAATAGTCTTGTTTTAATAATGATCACGGAGTGTGTTTTCGATTGTAGAAGGATTTCGATCTCTTCTGTTCAATATGAAGCTTCTGTAATTTAACAGGTTGGACGAACCTGTTTTATATATTTAGGCATAATTAGACTAACCGGTTTAACATAAGATTATGGTTACGAAAGCCAATACTTACAGATCCTTTAGATCAATCTGGGACTTAAGGGTCTGTAAGTACCACAAATAATTTGCATTATTACCACTGAATCTGAAGGAAATTTCTCTTCTGGATTCAGAAATTTATGAACAAAAATACGGCTTTTGTTGCCAAAGGATTTAGAAGTGGACCACGTTCTATAGAGAATTTCTCAGTGGTCATGATTATCATGACTTACTAATTGGTAACATCAATGTGTGATGGATATCAAGACTTTTGAGAAAGTTCTGTGTTTGCTGATTTTTAGGCGCTTCCACAAGCGAAATGGTATAGATCTGTCAGCTTCACCAACTGACAGGTTGTCAGTTCGCAGAAATAAGTCTAGAATGGATCAGCTGATTCTGCTAAAGCTTAATATTTAAAAGTCTGAGGAAGAAATGGTTGAGCAATTTTAAGTTTTTCTTTTGAAGTCTACAGTGAAAATATTCAACACATTAGAAGATATCTAATGCCGCGTCACATCATCATTTTAACATCATTAAAACACTCAATAGGAAGGCCTTTATAATATCTAGTGATGACAACAAAATGCAAAAAGAAGTAGCATATCTTAAAGATACACTCCTAAAAAAATGGACAGGGTCGCGCCAGATTAGATCGCTCCTGATGAATTATAAGACAAAAATATAAAAAAATCTCTAATTGCTATTTTGTTTTTATTACAAGAGAAACATTAATGCAAAACGATTACATAATAATATTAAATGTTTTCTCTACAAGAATATCGCACAATAAAACTGTTCATTAGCTCTTCTAAATTTAAATTATAAGCTATGTCCGCCTCTGGCGATATAGTTGCTAGATCAACCAATCTTTCTTGGGTCATTGCTGTTTGCAAATAATTTTTAATCAGTTTAAGCTTGGAAAAATTTCTTTCCACACTTGCTACGCTACCAATTCTTGTTAGCGTAGCGACGGCGCCTACCGCAATATGGCTGAACGAGCGCCCTTATTAAGCCGCGCCGTGAGGTAAGCTGTCTCTGTGCTACACCCTGTCGACGGTACTGAAAATGGATATCATCTTTAAACCATTAGTAATAGACCATTACAGCAGATATGGAGCAGCAAGAACAAGTACAAAGATACCGTTTTCATAAAGACACGTTATAGACAAAATAGTAAAAATAGACGAGCAATAGTAAAGTAGCCTTTATGTAGCTACAAAAAAAAAAAGTGTCCATGCTATTAAGATTCCCAAGCAACCTCATTAAACGATCAGGGGGCGTACAAAATTTTCTACATGCAGTATCTGCTATGTTGGACAGATGAGCCGATCTGAAGAAACTCGCCTCAAAGATGTGGAGAATAAATAGGCACTTAAGTCAGGATTGACACCACCAAAGAAATACATGAAGTACTTGGGAAATTCACAAAAATGCTACATAGAGATTTTGTTGGCAGATTTAAAGAGACTAGCGAAAGGATACGATGTCCAACCCAAATGTATTAAAACCAAGGTCATCGGAAACCACCTTTGGTCCACAAAGATCAAAGTTGTGTTAAAAAGGGACAATAACAGTTATCGCTTTGCTTGCCAACTAAAACACATTTTTCACTGTGCAAGTGAGGCAAGCAGTGGACTTAGTCCAAAGCGTCGATGATTTCAATATTTTCTGAGGATATTAACGATGTCCAGTGAACGTAATCTCGCACTTATATTCTTGTTAATGAACTTCAGTTAAATAACAAACAGTAGTACAGTATTTATAATATCTTATAAAACTCTTACAGTATGGTATAACTAATTCACCGTAAAACACTGAAGCTGTTTGTTGCTCATGGAAAATAATTTTTTTTACACGATCCTATCTCCAAAATGTTTGCAACTACGGCCTTTTGAACTATCAAGGAAAATCTCAAATACTAATACATTTGGTCCCATTTGTTCTACGTGCGCTTACTGAGCTATGGCAATGCTGAATTAACGAAAAACTATATCCTGCTGACCGCATGTCATTTATTTATAGGGGTTTTACTATGTACTACAACTTCCCTGCGTCATTTACTCCCCCCCGTAGCTTTTTTTTTTTAAAGCACAGATTGGCATGCTTACAAACATAACATGCTCGCCTTAAAGAGCGTTACCACGCTGTCATTCCAATTTAAGTGCGGCAATAAAACCAATTCATTGAGGAACTTTTTTTGCATAACTTGCAACGCTAGAACCTATTTTGTTGTTGGTACCGAAAGATTCCATCTACTGTTTACATCAATCCTTAATTAAAATCAAGAACTTCGGAAAGTAGACAAAGTTCGTGTTCTTAATTTAAGAATTAAGCGTTTAATTTTAGTTCTTAATTTAATAATTTAAGAATTAAGTTTACTTCGAATGTCTTAAGACATAAATCTTTGCTAAAAATTCGATTTAGAACAATAAAACACTTCTAAAAATAATGAACAACCACAAGTAAAAAGACATTAGTCGAAGATGCTAAACTAAAGAAACAATACATATTAATCAGCGAAGTTCGATATTTCGTTTATTAAAATAAGGAATATTTAGGTTCTGAATGAAACCCTCTACTATGATTTACCACCCGAGTAAAATACAAAAATAAACAGTAATACAGGAAGTGTAATCATTCTTTTGAGTGATGTTTGTCATTAACTGTCTTCTATTCTTAGAATACATAACGTAAATGAAGACAACTTTCTTGAAGTATGTCAGTTGACAGAGAAGTCGTAAGCAGATGTCGTTGAAGTATTTGTATTTTTAGATTACCTTATTGGGGAGAGCTATATCTGCAAACTCATCAACCCCAAAACGCGTCCGATATCAGATGCCTCATTTAAGGCTAATTCCTCATCTTTCCATTGACTCATTTCACTTTTCTGTAAGCCTAAAGAACAAACCAATAAAAGAATATTATACTTCTACGTATTATCAACCTTAATCGAGTATAACCATGGCAGATTCAAATTGAAATATGTACGGTTTTTATTTTGAACTTGTCACAATCCTAAGCGACTCTCTCCCCTATTCCAGAAGTTCACATACGGAATATTTTGGAACACATTCGCTGCAATATACAATGTCAGAAGCTAATACAGATTTTTTTTTCTCTCTGACCTTCTTTGAGGTTAGAAAATAGCATAGAACTATGAACCATTTCCTATTAATATTTTCTCCGAAACAGAAGATCAAAAAATTGCTTCCGCGCTAGCGAGCATGACTCATTTGCAGTTGTGATGAAGAATGTGAATAAAAAAAGAACATTGACAGCATAGATATTCTAGCGCAGTCCCTCCTCGCATAAATTTCAGTTTATTTATTTACATAACGTATAATACATAACATTTATATAATACATAACACTCCCATACTTGCGGGATTGCAGAACCTACAGTACAATGGTGTCGTGTACAGGCAGGAGTTAAGGGAGAAGGAACCTTGATATTTTTCTTGAAAGTCTGGAGGTTGTTTAAGAATCCCTCGTGTGGAAGGTTCGAGTCTCATCATGACAAGAGGAATCTTTGTACGAATTTATTTCAAATGAAGGGAGACTTAGATGGTCTCCTAAGGATGAAGCTAGATTTTTTTCCTCTCCCGACAAGCCAGCCAGAGAATGTAATTTTAAACGAAGACAGTTGAATCAGTTGCAGGGGCGGCTTGTGCATAGGCAATGCAGCACCTCCCCCCCCCCCCAATTTTTCTCGATATATAAATATATTTATTAATTTATTTATATTTGCTTGTAATATTTAATTTTATCATCAACAATCCCATACAATTCTCTTATTTTATAAAAAATAACAAAAATCCATCTTGTAGCACTTAGGAGGGCGAAAGAGCACTGTGTTTACCACAGTGTCATATTGCTACGCGCGCAAGCATATGCACGTCATAGTGAGATGCCAGCTATTAGTGTAATGCGACACTGTCCGTCGAGCAGCTCCACTGTTGTTTATATGCAGTTTGCGCCAGTAGTAGAATGTTCGTAGTGCTTAGTGTTTACTCCGTCTCTTTAAATATTTGGACATTACAATTAAAGACAAAACATTTGTTATAGTTTTTATTTTAGAGCATTATTGGGGTTATGATAATGGATTTCAGTTTTAAGTAATTTTGAATTATACCAAACTGTATAATTTTATCGTTAATAAACGATATTTTTTCGTGTTTATTATTATTTTTTTATATTTTTACCATAATTTTGATATTTTATCCAAACACGTATAAAACACACTGTACTTACAGCGTGTATGTATATTTCGAAAGTTGCAGCACCCCCACGATTTCAAGCCACAAGTAGCTACTGATTATTATTAATATTACGTGACACCTCCAGGGAGTCCAAAGACTCATCGAGGGGAGAGGAGTGTGCCAACAGCATCGAACGATAACCCTTTCTAACTACTAACCGCGCTCAAACTAGCTTAACTTTTTGCGAGCCATTAGTAGCAGAGGCTCTACCAATCGACCAACCTTTGATCAATTGGGAAATAATACCTATTCTCCTCCACCACCACCCCTCCCCGTATCCCTTAGATTTTCTGAAAGTTACTTTCTAAAATATCGCTTTTAAATAAATAAGGTGAACCGGAATTTTTACGTCGATCGCAGTGTAGAAAAAAATATTTTAAATAAAATTAAAATTAAAAAAAAAAAAAAACACGACCAAATGTATCAAAGTAAACGACCTCTGAAACATTTTTTAAATGATATTATTTTCTGCAGTTCACATATGGACTATTTAACCACTAAAAAGAACTCGATACACAAATCTTTGCATGGGAAATATCCCTTAGGTCAGGCGGAGCTAAAGAATTCGCGTGGAAGTATGTTGGCTGCTTTCAAAGACTTCATTCTTCTCTGCAGGAATGTGGAGCTACACATTACAAAACGAATCCCCCCCCCTCACTTCGTCCTAACTTCCCTCCAAAAGGTTAATGTGGCATTAACAGAAACAAGGTCATTAAGCAATTCCCGGAGCAACTGAGGTTTTCCGTAAACAAACACCATTCTTCTTGTAATCAATGTTTATTTCATTTTATTTTATTTTTTTTATCATTATCAGTATTTACAGAATAGGACATTAAATTGTTCATAAATCAAAATTATATTAATTTATTTAGTCATACTAGTAATAATAACGATGTCTACTAAAATACATAATTCGTTTTTTTACTAATTTAACATGAAACAAACTAATAAAATTACCATAATTAATTTTAATATCTTTATCTTAATAACTTCAACTTTAAACGATTTGTCCCACCAAATATTTGATACAAATAACTGGAATGATGTCATCAAGTTCAATTCAGCTTTTATAACATAACAAACGTGTGAATTGCTTGTTTATGTTTATTTATATATTTATAGTTCTTATAAGAACTGGGCGATGGACTGAGTCCTTGACTCTTTATCCCGTCATTTGAATGAAATAAATCTGTGTGGATGGAGTGTTATTGAGCTAAATAGCTCTGGTCATGGCTGGGTAACGGCAATAGCCGAGCCTCAGTTAAAACTTCATTGGCTACAGCATTGCCATTTATTACCCTGGAAGTCCTAAAAAGGACTTATTTATAGTCCTTAGTCCTTATAAGGACTGGCTTAAAGGGGCGAAGCAAGAATGCTTTTCATCTTCCCCGTTATCTGTAGAGGACAGTGTAGGAATAAGGTGTTGTTGAGCTATTAAAGCTCTGATCATGGCAGGAGGGTAACAGCAATAGCCGAGCCTCAGTTAGAACTTCATTAGCTACAGCATTGCCATCCATTACCCTCCAAGGGTATTGGATGTTCAACCTTTTCGACTTATTTATAGATACATGTATTATACTTCTTGCTGATTTGTTATTCGAATTTTTATTTGGTGTCCAAGTATATTGCTTTATACTAAAAACAATAACTTGTAATAGTCAGTTTTTAAACTGTAAAACAGATAAATATTTATTATACAACACAATTTTATAATTCTTACTACGAAACCTATGTGGAGATACTTTCAACCTTTATTATTCATTTATTCTGGATATCAAAATTAACAAAAGCAGCTATTAACTCTACAATGGAATCAAAATAAGTTGCAATCGTGTGGACGGTATAGATATAGATTCAGGGCAGTCGCCAGATTAGATTTCGCCCTGAGGCAAACAATTAAACATCGCCTCGTGGATTATAAGACAAAAAAAAAAAAAAAAAAAGAAAATCTCCAATTACTATTTTCATTTTATTACAAGAGAAAAACATCAATGCAACAAAACGATTGCATAATAATATGAATTAAATGTTTGCTCTACGGGGATATCGCACAATGAAATTGTTTATAAGCTCTTCTAAATTTAAATTATAAGCTATGTCCGCCTCTATAGTTGCTAGACCAACCAATCTTTCTTGTTATTTTTATTGTTAACGAGAATTGTTAACAATATCCTTAGGGAGGTGGTTACGTTGGGATATATATATCATAAAATTTGGTGAGAACCACTTTTCTCTTGTATTGTTTTTGAGAGATTTTTTAATTCTTCAAATAAATCTATTACATCTATATATCAGATGTTGCAAAACATCTTCTTGTATACGGCGCCTACCGCAATATGGCTGAACGAGCGCCCTTAATTAAGCGGCGCTGTGAGGCAGGCCACACCTGCTCTATGTGTCTCACTGCTACACCCTATCGACGGTACTGCATACTTTTCACCACAACACGCTGTTATCAAAGGCATAATAAGAGCCGATTCATTATGTCGGAATCTAAACTGTAATTTGAATTATTGGTGTTTAATCTCATTACGTGAAACTGCAATTCATTTAAACCTTAAAAAAATACAATTACAACCTACTTGACAACATTTTACATTTATATCTCTAATAAAACAGAACAATAAACTAGCAATTTTGTGTTCACTGTCACAGGTCCCTCCGATTAACCATTACCTTCGCCCCCACACAAAAATATTTCGGAAGAAAAACAAAACTTTACTTCATGATCAGGGGAGGCTCGTGCATAGGCACTGCGGAACTGCAGCACCCCTAATTTTTCTCGATATATAAATACATTTTGATATTTTATCTACGCTTGCAGTGTGTATGCATATTTCGAAAGTTGCAGCACTCCCCCCCCCCCCCCACCCACGATTTCAAGCCATGAGCCGCCACTGTTCATGATATTGCAAACAAACGTGCAAACTAGAAAATCTCCTCATTAGAATCCTAGACATTTTTCTGTATTAACACCACACACACACACACACACACACACACACACGCAAGTAAAAGAAAACAAAGACAAGCGGTTATGTTTTGGACTCTCATTTCTACGAATAAAAAAGAGAAACGCAATTGTTTTCCTTGATGAAATTAAACATCCCCTCATCCGAAGGTTTGGAAAGTTGAAGATGAAGCCAAAATTCCAGTCTCATACGGTTTTTCATTCCACAAAACAAAAACTGTTCAGATGAACCCTCCACACTAGCTTCGGCCTTAAATTCAGACAACAGATGAGCTCTGACGGAGGCATTTCTGGAAGGGAAGCTAATTTTTGTGCACTTAAACATTGCAATCGGGATAGAGGAAGCATTGGAGAGTTTTCCGTGCAACCAACAGAATAAATAATTCTTTTCAGCTTTTCATTTACTGCGTGACAATCTCCAGACGTCTTCAACGACAGCCTGATCAATCCATTTATAGAAGAACATAATAAAATGATGCCCATCGATGGTACTTTATTGAAGGGAACTAGAACATATCCTGCAATGGAAGACAATGTAGTCATTCTACTTTGACATTCTTGCTATCACCTGGTTTGTATAAAAAAAAAAAAAAAAAAAGAAGAATTCAGCACGGCTGAACTATTCCCCGATGGTTCCTCTGCTTCATAAACGAATCGTATAAGATATTGATAGTTGATGACTTAGGAAAAAATGACTGATCCTGTCATTTTTTCCTTAGTCCCTGTGCACTAAGTGATATATATATACGCCCTCTGTCCAAAAAGAAACCGAACTTTTCGAAAATAGAAGAAACTAGTAACGCCACCTGTTGTATCTTTTTGTTGTCGAAAGCGGCAACCTTCATTAGTGTTGTGTTCAACTGTTTATGACATTTGTTTCATTATAGTGCCAAGAGTGACAGTATGCTTTGAGGAATTGTCGGAAAATGAGTTCCAAACAGAGAGCTGCGATTGACTTTTGTGTTAAACTTCGTAAAAGTTTTACCCAAACGTCAAATGCTTCAAAAAGCATATGGTGATGAATGCTTATTCTGTACTCAAGTTTACGAGTGCTTTAAGCGATTTCAAAGTGGTTGTGAGAAGCATGAGGACAACGAAAAGCTGAGCCTTCCAAAAACTGGACTGAGCGAAGTTAACATCCAAAAAGTGCGTGATTTCATCAAAGAAAATCCGAAATCATCCGTGAGATTGATTGAAGATGAATTGGGGATTCCAAAATCAACTGTGCACAACACTTTGACCGAGAGTTTCGGCCTTCGTAAATTGAATTCATAAATTGAATTATTTTCCCCTACAAGTTGACCGACGACCAAAAAATGTATCGAATTGAACACTGCAAGGACCTCATTAAAACCGCTCGTAAGGACTCAAACTTCCTTGAAACAATCGTTACTAGCGACGAAACGTGGTGTTTTGAGTATGAGCCCGAAACAAAGCGCCAGAGTGCTGAGTGGAGACCACCAGAAGAGTGGCATCCGAAAAAATCGCTTGGAGATGTTAAAAGTGAAGACCATGCTGATTTGTTTCTACGATTCCAAGGGCATTATCCACAAAGAATTCGTTCCGCCTGGCCAAACGGTCAATGGTGAGTTTTATCTCGAATTTTGAAGCGATTGATATCTTCGTCGCGCACGGCATGAATATCGTAAACGACCGACCGTTCGTCAAAACACACTGTCACTCTTGGCACTATAACTCGGCTTCTAATGAAACAAATGTCATAAACAGTTGACACAACACTAATGAAGTTTGCCGCTTTCGACAACAAAAAGATACAACAGGTGGCGTTACTAGTTTCTTCTATTTTCGAAAAGATCGGTTTCTTTTTGGACAGAGGGTGTAAATCTCATTCTTCGCCAGACAACAGACATAAAATACATAATTCAACAGACATGAAATACATAATCATGTTAAGAAAAAAGGCTGCTACCCTTTGAACAACTGAATCTCTAAATATATTTTTATTGATCAATAAAGCAGACCTCGGATATTCCGCCAATAGGCAGCCACAGTATTTACAGTCTGTGGAAATCCTTTTAATGATATTGTACTGTCATTATCTTCTATAGCAGAACGTCGTTCTTTGAGTGAAGATGAACTCATTAAGAGCAACGTAAGCACTGGTGAAGATACTTAAAAAATAAGTGTGTGTGTGGGGGGGAATTGTCAAAATACCCTACTATCGACATTTAGTGGGCTAACCTCCAACACGCAGAATTCCTTGACACACCAATTCAGCTAATCCACTCTTTCATTATAGACAGGTTTAGAATTCGATGTCTACTTAGAAATAATTTAGATAGATTAATCTGGAATTCAAAATATTTTCTTTAATAAATAAAACACTGCCTAACTACTTGCTAAAGATTCAGGTCACGCTAATTAGTTCGAGTTTTCTAAATTAATTTGTAGATAAAAGCAATCACTCACACAACGAGCTGTTCCTTCCTTCGTATGTGACTTTTTACTGTCTCCATAATTTCTACTTTCTCTCTCTCTCTCTCTTTCCTGTCCTGAACAACCATTCTATTTCCTCCCACAACGACGTCTTTATTTGCTTCAGTGACAGGTTCGCTGGTAACATGATGAAGCGTCGTCTCCTTATGAAAAACAACTTTATCGCCACAAGAAAGTTCTCAAGCCACGGACCATCGAAAGTGAACAAAGAATTCTCTCAAAGAGCTGAGTTGCTTAAACCACACACGCTATTCTAATAAAGCATCATTTCAGATCAGACCTTATTTATTATTTTTTAGTGTAGTAGTTTTGCGCTTTAACACGAGTCCGGTGAAGCAAGCCACAAAAATATTTTCGACTGTAATTAAGATCACTGCTCTTTTCAGAGTGGAAATCAAATTATGGTATCTTAACCACTCTTGACCATCTGCTTTACTATAAGGGTAAAGCGAAACACTTGGGGATTATTCCGAAATTTTCAAAGAGAAAAAAAAAAACCGTTACCACTTTTTATTTTCCAAGTGAGTGTGTGAGGCCATTTTGGAGACTGAGGGGATCCAAAATGTTTACATAATAAAATTGCTTACGACTAATTATAATTTTTAAATAATAATACAACTTTTTTTTCCCCAGTTTTAGGTTCCTTGTAAAAAAACTCCTCGAAATGATGAATATTTTGCGTCTTCCTAATATGATGTTATCAGCGCTTCGGTGTGCAAAGAGCGTTGTTAAAATATTGTGCGTTTCATTCTGGATAGCGCAGTCTGAATATTCACGGAGTAAGCTGAAACCTAAAGATAGAACGTTTTTAGGGTACACGTTAACTTTTAAGTTACGTCCTCGCCTATTTCGTTCTTGACTCACACTCTTACTTGTTAGCTTACTGTTTCCATGGAAACACTGAAGCAGATATTTTCCAAAGCTGTGAAGGGAATGTTGAAAAGTTATTTCCGAAAAAAAATGTGATGAAATTAATTTATATACTTCATAATTTTATATAAGAGATGCTTTATCAAGATAATGCCGTCAAAATTTTATTTATTCGATCATTAAAGACCAGAGAACAAAATTAAAAATATAGGCTGAACCCTACTAATATGATCCTGAAATTTCCTGGTGGAATTTTTCCGTGGCTATTAGAAAACACTAAATTATATATATATACATATATGTAGAAAGTTTTTTACCTTGGGTATATAAAGGTCGAAACCGGTCTGGGTAGTGGCCCCTTGCCTTTAATGCATAGCACCATACATCTCGTCAAGGAGACGAGCTTTGTATTAAGGGTAAATATTAAGAATAGTAATCAGAGCTTATTCCACCTTTACCACGAGTTGCCTAGACACTTGCACTACTTTGCAGGTCACCTAGACTTGTATTACGGGCAGGCGCAAACTTGACTTTTTTTTCTTATAATGCGCTCATATGATATACCCCTATACACATGTATCTAATACTACCGGATTGGATTAGGAACACAAGATGGCCGCGGTTGCCTGATATATTAGTTGTTGCTTTTCGTCTATCATTTCAGCAGTTGATACACTTGCTGTGATGATGATGAAAGATAAAAGAGAGTACTTAAGTTTACCAAGAGAGAGAGAAAAAAATTAATTGCAAAAGTTGTTTTCCGATTCCTCAAATCCATCTTAGACATAATTTCCATTTTAAGAAATGCTAACCACATATTAAGTAATTTTAATATATTAGCACTTAAAAATTGTTGAGAGTTAAAAACTTAAAGAATGTTTCCTTTTATGGTCCTCAGGTGTTCATGGGTAGTCCTTCTGAAGGAGAATTGCAAAGAGGAGACATCATCTTGAAGTTACGAGATAAAGATGCTACTCGAATGTCTCATAAGGAGGCTTCCGATGTTATTAAGGGCGCAGGAAACAATATCAAAATAGTGATTCAAAGGTAATTTCAATTTCTTGTTCTGAATCTTTCATTTTATTAATTTTAAGACAGTGTTTTTTCCCCAGGATGGTTAAAGAAACAAAGATTGGTTTGGTTTAGATCGAATTGCGGATGGTTTGCTTCGCACGTAAATTTTCGGGTGACGGAGGCGAGTTCGAGATTTTATTTATTTCACAGCATTGAAATATCTCACTTTTTGTGTGCTCAATTCAGAATCAACATTGGTGTGCTGTGATTTCTATTTGCACAGTCAAAACGGTTCGTTTGATATTACATCTAAAGTGCTTACTCTATACTATACAATAGCGATTTTTTTTTTATTTATTTCCCAAGCCGCGAAATTATACATGCACCTAATGATTCCAGCCTGTGTTTCCGTTTCGAAATTTGTATCACATCTGCTAAATATTGAATTCTAAATCTGAACGCTCTACGGATATCAACTGAATACATCTTGAGAACTTCAAGAAAAAACCACTATCAATCGTGTATTTCCAAAAATAGCAATGCTGAAATAGAAAGAAGGTAAAAGTCTACGTGATAGCAGCCAACGTCATATAAGTTAGCTATGCTCGGGAGCTACTTCATCTGCAACTAAATATGCGTGAACCATGTTAATATCGACTGTCGTAAACCACTTCAACTTTTTATCTCTTATTCTATTTTCATGCCTATTAAAATATTGTAGACGAACATTATATAAATGAGGCAATTTTCTCACAAAGGAATATAAAAACATACGCATTGCCTTGTAGAATAGGTTAGCTATAATCTATAATAAAATCTATAATATAATATATATTATAATAGCTATAATAATGTAGACTACACAGTATTCTACATAGTGTATCTTTTGTTGACATTTTCATTCACAATAAATTCAAATGATTATCCTTCATTTCAGGGGTGCTACAGTCCCTGTCCCTGCGATATCACCTCTTCCGCAAGTAGGGGTCTCAAGAACTGTGTATCGCTATACCCCGACCGCCACCACCGTAACTCACTTCCCTCCCACTGTAATTCCGAAAGGCAGCGAAGAGTATTTTCGAGCTCTTCCAACGACCCAGTTTCAAGATGGGATATCGTCTCAGATAGCGAATGGAACTCAATACACGATGGATGACAAGAGACAGGAGAAGCAGGCTATAGTAAATCAAGTAAGTATGTCTTGTTGCATTGAATAAATGGTTCGACAACGAAGCAAATTTTTAATAATAATGACAATCTTCAAAATCAAAGAGGTTTATCACAACCTTTGAATGTTTATAAATGACTTGCCAGAGATTTGATTATTTTGTATTCAATGCAAGCACATTACAAATATTTAATGTTAAATGCTTGGTTTTCATGTAATGTTTCTAAATTTAATTCTCATTTCCTGATATTGGGTCCTTAAAGTTTCGCTGGACTGATAGTTACTACAGATTTATAAATAAACGTTTTCAAAAGTTGAAAGTAATATTTATATTTATAAAACACGGCCATTAAGTTGGACTAGGAACTGCGTATCATTTATCCAGGAACCTTTTGATTAGCGAATAAAAATAAATTGGAATTTACTTAGAAAATAGCTTATTAAAGGTCTTTGAACCATATATGCTGGAATAACAAAACTAATTTACAGCAGAAATCCACTCATTAATCCATTTCCAAATACTACATTTGTTCCGTAGTTGTTGTTTTGAAGTTACATATTATTTACAAAAAATGCTAATTGGTGTATAAATTAGACAAAAAAATAAATAAATAAAAAGGAATCTAATTTCAGGACACTTCATCTATAAATTTCTAAAAATGAGAATAATAAATATCCATTATTATTTTATATCAAACAGATATTATTTTTTTTAAATAAAATCATAAAATATTAGAAGCAATGTATTTTGTTATTTTTTTTAAAATTCATTTAAGCAAAATGTCAATAATATTTATCGAAGAATTTCTGTTGTTTTCGTCGCTGTTATGTTTGCTGCGATCTTATTTTGCAAAAATTTAGGAAATTCATTGATTTCGAAAAGTTTATATGTTTAATTTAATATAAATTTGTCTTAAATATTAAAACTAATATTAAAAACAAGCAAACAAAAACTGAAATATAGTTCGGATATTTTAGTTGAATAGCAACGTACATGTATTTGGAAATAATAAAAAAAAAATAATAATAAGATAGAGATAGCCGTTACATGACGTCACAGTTTTTATGATTTTTTTTTTTTTTTTTTGAGTCAAGGAAGATGGGAAGTAGAGGTCACATAAACAAGGAAATTATATTTATTTATATTTATATAAATAAATATAATATTTATATAAATAAAAATAGGTTATTTACTCGAAATTAAATGAAATAAAACTTGAAACAGGCGTTTTTCACATCACCCAAAACCTAATATTAGCGGTTGCAACATTTGTAACTAGCATTAAATTGGAGTTTATTATCCTCTGCTTATCGACCTTGCAGTGCGGTAATAGAGTATTGGGTGGCGTATGTATTGACTTTCAGTGGTATTATTTGTCGCCATTTTCAAAATCCTTTAGTTCTTTTATTAATTGGATTGAATGCATCAGATTTGGTAGGCAGTATTCTGTTTTATACCTCTGCAAAATAACATCATTAATCAGTAATATTCAATTTAGAACATGTCGAATTTTAGTTCTAATGATTCTTGTAACAAATCTTTACACGTTACTTAGCTTAAGAGTCAGTCATGATTCTTAACGATCTATAGGCCATGCACTGAAATTTTATTTTAAAAGGAATTTCCTAAGCTATTTTCTTCTTAAAGATGTAATCATGTAGTGAGTTTTTTATTTTTTGTTTGATAAATGATTACTAAAAGTCATCTGTAATTATGTATATTTAAATATTTCTTCTTTTTTTTATGTATATTAGGCCTACCGAACACTTCCGCTAATCGCCCCTTCAGCGAAGACTCATCACGACAATCCAACCGGAAGTTATCTTCGTCATGTGTCTGATCCATCCTGGAATAAACCGGGCTCAATGAAGCCAACTACTTACAGCAGGATGACAGATGCCTACATGCTGTCAAAGGTTGTATTTCACGACTGAGTCCTTTATTTTGGCTAAACATTCTAATCTAGCTAATTACTTTCCGGAGTATATTCAGTCATTTTTAAATAATTTTTTATGTGAATCCCACCTACTAAAGGATGTTAGCCTATAGTACATTTGTATTAGAATGGGTAAAGCTACTGCAGAAACTTTTCAATCCGCTTCAGGACTACAGTAAGCACAGCAATTGTCAACAGGGGATAAAATTTGAGTCCATCTCACAGCTTATGTGAGCTAATAATTTAAGTTACAAATTTACACGCGATATTGGATATACTGAGTTAATGTAAATGTCAAACTCACCTACAATGCTAAATATATCTATTTATTTTTTAAAAATGTACAATTCTTAAAATGTTAATACAATGTAACTTTTACGTGACGGAAAAAAAAAAAAAAACCTAGCTTGTCGGTGCCAGAAAGTGACTAACTCGGGAACCAGTCGAAAAAAAGACTCAAACTAGAATTGAACTTATGTCGCCATTCTTTGGGCGCTACTTCCACTGAGCTGCACAGGCTCTTTTTTAAATAAAAGCTGTGTATCATTAATTTTAGACCGTTATAAATATAATTTATATGTAATTAATTACAAATATAAATATTAAAATATATAGTATATTATAAAGTAGAATAAAGGCTAAGATAATATATTTTGCAAAATACATTATATCTATATCTATTTATACATATAAATTTGTAATAATATAATAATATCAAAAAATTTCACCATTTCATTGTAACTGTAATGAATATACAAGTACAGTCAAAGCTCCTGTTTCATTTGCCATTTAGTTAATGCCTAAATATAATCATATCTATTCATAAACATTGATAATCCAGTGTTTTCCAACAATCACCAATGCATAGCATTAAACCCATATTAAGAGAAATTCTGCGGTTTGTCGCAGGTGCAAGAGACCGTACGAGGTGCTGCTGGTTCTCCGAGAGGATCCATCAGTCCTGGAAGGTCAGGAACCCCTGATTCTGGGTTAAGTGGACCGAGAATAATGCATCTACAGTATAATTCGCCTATTAACCTTTATTCAAGTCAAAATGTGGCAGAGTGCTTGTCAAATCAGACAGGAATGCAACAGTAAGTACATTCGAGCATTAGGTATTCGAGCATACAAAATTGATGAAAATTTATTTCTTAGTACTATACCAATGATATTTGAAAACTAACGTTTCCTTTAGTGGCAGAAATATATTTAAACAGCAGTATCTCATAGTAAAGCATTCATCTGAAAAATATTAACGCTGAATTTTCGCAATATGAAAAAAAAAAAAAAAATCCGCCAGCGTCTTTATTTCCCAAAGGATCACCTCCTTTTATAATTTAACTTCCTTAACTAACTCTTTTTGAAGATTTGATGGCTAGTCAATCTCTACCCTTAGCCATTGCTGATAGCTGGCCCAAGACAATGATTCAAATGCATCTATGGAGAATGTGGCAGCTAACTGCTACCATCTTGTAGTCGCTAATCCTATTAATATATATTATTGTCTGAGATAGTGCGAATTCTGCAGTCGATTTTCATAAATTGAGCGTTTAAAAACCCTAGTTTCAGGGAAGAAAAAATCCAAGTTGTCCATACCAAAGGTCGGATAACTAGAGATCCAGCAATATATATATATATATAAATAAAGGCTTACAAAGAATTCCTTTAATAGGCGACCAGAATCTAACTTTCTTTCAGTCTTTCTTCCAACGGCTTGGCTCAATAGCAGCAAACACTATTTCCACACTGCTATGCATCTACAATATGAATATCGTAAACTTTCATCAGGTTTTGGATTATCAGAATTTGAAAAACATGAATTAATTAAATGAAGCATTAATAACTTACCAAAGAGTTCGAATTAATGAATTTTAATCTCTTGTATTTGTGGGATAATTTTCACAAAGAACTGTTTGCTGATTGAGTCATTTTTAATTCTAAAAAAAAAGTAATATATGTGCATATTTATGCTGAAAACAGTGGAATTTCTTGCTTCGATCTCTGATCATTGATATTTAAATATAGCACAGTCTAACCAAATTTGAACGAGCACATTAAAAACTAGGTGAAATTAAAGTAATTAGCTAATGATACACAAGTGAAAGTATTTGTAAACATTCCAAATTGAGCAAATTTTTTTTATTATAATTACTTACAAATGATCTAGTCTTTATTCACTTCTTAATCTCATGAAAAATAACACGAACATTGAACTAGACCAAAAGAATTCATCTAAGGCACTAAAGTGGAGTTAATGTACATGCTAAAACGTAAAAATAGATATATAAAAAATAGTAGTAGTAAGATAGCCTGTGGGATTTGACTGTTGATTATGGATGTTCATGTTCATACCACATATCCAGTTTAGACAAAAGTCAGCACAATTATGATCGGTGAAGTAAGAAGCAAGATATCAAAGAGCTGATACCAATAGAGTAGAGTTCCGGGTCTTGTGTTCTCAGAGAGTGAACATTTCGCTGAACTTCCAATTCTGTTTCAAATCTACAACCACTAAAATGCTGCTTAAAACACTCAAACATATAGTAATCGGGGATCAAGTGAGGGCTCTGTGCAGGTGGCAATGTTTGTAATGTTTCCACCCAAAATTCCTGAAAAAGGTTTGTGTCTGATAAACCGTGCGAGTATGCAGTCCTGGCTTCTCATAAACGCTGGAGAGTTGCATAGTACAAAGCAAAGTGTACACAGTACACTTCCCTTGATTATCCCAAAAGACAGTACTATTACTTTCCTGCAAGGTGCAAATAAAACTATAAACTTTTTTAGCCTTCAGAAATTGGGGTGTTTCTATTCTATCGCGATCTTTATTTCAGGAATCAAACGATTAGCTCACATTTCGTAACCAGAATTATTTTGCAATGCGACATATTGTTAAGCAGAGACTGCCATCCATCTTGCTTTGCGATCTTCATGAACGATATCCAATTCGTGAATAATATCCTACATTACTCCTTTGCCTGATATTTGCATAAAGACATTCTTCAGCTTTCTTGAATTTCTTTAACTTGTGTGTTGCACTGCATATTCCATTGGACGTGCTCGACTGCCCATATTGTAAGTCATCTTGACCTATGAACTCCCCCAACTAAGGTGCCGCACCATTCACAGTTCAGCAAAATTTCGCTGTGCACTTCAACAAAATAACGATTAATATCTGCTGCAAACGTGCGTTGTGTTCGTAAACTTTCTCGCAAGACCACGTTTCAAACGAGGCACCATTTTATACTAAAACTGCCGCTTGATGACACTATTGCGTTTCAGTATTACCACGCTACAAAAAATCCATCAGTGAAATGTATCGAAATTATAACAAATATTAACTTTGTATTCCAACTCTACAATCATTTCTCGTAATGGATTAGCACTGAATCAAAATTCACACCAATCATCAATGAAATCCCCCCACACACACCAAAAAAAGTTTACAGAATATCAGATTTTCGTAAACATAGTTCGAAACTAATGAAACAGCTGCATCACAGATTTATTTCTTAAGTGACACTCATATAATAAATGAAGGAAATTTTTGCACCGAAATGCAAACGGAACATTAAATTGATCAATCAATCTCGTCAATATTTTACGAAATTTACAACTTACATTTTGATCCAGAAATACGTCTGTAATTACTTTCTGCTTTCCAGACTTTTGATCCACTCATTGTACTATTCCTGTGTTTTACAAAGGACCTCTCGGGAACGTACAACTGCGAAAGAACTCCCAGAAGATCTCTCTATCCAATAAATTCCCTTAACATAAACATTGAGATATGTGATTTTCTCTCAGATTTGATTATTATGGAGATTGGTGATTCTACAAAAAAAAAAAAACAAACAAACTTGCATACGCTTGTATTTCGGGATCAATTTTGTGTGATAAATGCCTTTCAGTGAAATATCTCTATGTACATTAGGAATGCATTATGCATCATTTGATGTGAAGACAGATGATATAGTGATATTTGATGTCATTAATGTATCCTATATAATAAAAAGAAGTACAGGAGAGTTATTAAAGGTAGATTCTTTTCAAAAAGATAGTCCAACAGGATGTCACTAACCGCATAAAAAGAAGCTTGTAATGATATTGCACAATACTGCAGATCAGATAGAGTTAATTTGAAACAACAGTATAATGGTCTTAATTTTCATATTCAGTTAGGTAAGATGAAGCTAATCGAGTAACCATGGCCAAGGTCATCAAGTGAAACATGCCACATGATCTTCGAAAATTAAAATAAGAATTTTCGAACACAATAACTTCATTATAGTATTGGTTTCAATTACTGCTCTGTATGCATTTTATTTTCTTTTTTTTTATGTAGCTAATTAACACGTGGTTTTTTTGTCGTTATGCATGCATCCATATTTGAAGTTCTTATCTATTAATTATCTGTTGTAGCATTCTCAACCTGTCATTAGGTGGAAAGGTACACTTTGACTCGAAAGAACCTAACTCATCGGATCTGTCTCATTCACCCTAAATGCTTGCGTCTTCTCTTTTACGCAATACAGCTGTTGACATTAAACGAAATTAATTAAATGTGTCGATATTATTATGCGCTACCAATCAGAATTGTACAAATTGTATGCAAAAATTGTCCGTAATACGCTGTCACAAAATAGAAAAATATTTTATTCGTGTGCATTTGTGCATCCTCATTTACTACAAATGGTTCTGAAGTAAATGATTACTCACCTGTTAGAGTGAAATACCAAAATAGAGTGAATGGATTATCAGACTAATAACTTTAATAAAGATATTGGAAGTGAACTTTTCCCTCTAATTTCACTATGTCACTGCCAAACTTTATTATAGTTAGTTTTCGAACGGAGTAAACTTAGTCTATATGTTTAGTCTATATTAGTAAGATGAAACTTTTTTTTTTTTTTTTTTTACAAATATACTTATGCAGATACATTTTTTTAAACCTTTGCCTTTCCCTTCTTAGTGTCCTTGGGATCTTTTATATATAGTTAACCCACACGGCAATCATTCTTGGCTCTTGAAGTGCGGTTTGCAAGGTCGATGCGACTGTTTTAGTTCCAATGTGATGTTACGTCACCGTCAAAAACAGTATGTGAACACAATTGTTTAATCAGCATGTCATTGTAGTCTGAAGCCTAATATTTCTTAAGTTCTGACTACATCACGAAGTTGGTATGTCTAGTTTTTTAAGCATAGACTTTTGTTTCCTTTAAATATAAGGATTTCCGAAAATTAGCTCACCAGATTTCTTCTTTGATTAGCCGAAAATGAGAATATTAACTTAAAAAAAAATTGAGACTTGTTATACTACTCAATGGCTAGCGATTCCACTTTGCTACCTGCAGGCTGTGAGTTACGTGTTTTTTCTCTAAACAGGGTTCCAGGATTATCTAATCCTGACCTCTCTTGCGGTGTTAAATGCACGATAGGTATACAACTTATTGTGCATTTAGCACTGCACAGCGAATTTATCTTCATGAAGACGGAAGCTGTGGTCCAGCTTGCATCAAAGATGTGCTAGCGTGTTCAACAAGCAACAGTAAAGTGAGTAGAACTGCATAAAAAGCGGATATCTGCAGCTTTTGAAGATTCTATTCAGAACCTTCAAATCATGAATCGGTAACAGAAAACGAAATCTAAAATGGTGACATTGGAAAGACAGCATAGGACACTTGAGCGATCATTGGGAGAATCTTTTACCGTTTACCAAACATACCTGAGACTCCTGTTACAGTCCGTAAAGACCCAACTGCTCTACGAGTGATGGAATCTTCTAGACTGACAATGCTATTCATGGAGGAAAAATGTTAAACGGTTCTAAGATCTATGGTATTTCAGTTATGCCAAATCAACCAAGACCAGTATATTATGTTCTATTAGGTGGGCGGTAGATGGCGTTGATTCCTAGTAGAGGTTCGGTGTAGTGGTTGAGACAGTTGTAGGTGTCCTCCCGCGATGAGTCTTCAGACTCCTTGGAGGTGTCAGGAATAATAATAATTAATAATAATAATTAACTGCGTGGTTCTTCTGGCCAGTGTTTGTCTGTTCTGAAGAAAAACCCTGCCACCTCCGTTTGTGACCAGCTAATTTACTTCAGTTGTAAAGCCCTTCTATAAGTTCGTATTCTAGATGGAATTCGAACACTCAAAACTGCATGGTAGCAAATTCAACATGTTCTAATCAGAACAATACCTTATTTTGTCAGCCTACCGAACATCGTGTTTAAATTGAAATATGAGAATGCAGGAGTTTGAATCAATATGCGACCATTTATTCTGCATAGTAGTTTTAAATCTGGAAGTGGCCAACTCCTGGATCTCAAGCACCAATCGATTTTTTTTGGGGGGGGGGGGGTCATGCATATACAAATATAAAATTTCTTATTTTCAACTAACATCCTATTTTGCTTGTGTCAGTAAGAAACAAAATCAGAACCAGGCAAAAAAGGGCCTTGAAAAATTTCTAGTCAGGAAATAGAAATGAACTTGCAGCAGTCATCGTCTAAGCTATGAAAGCAAACACCATTTCCACTGAGTTACTATATGCACACAGTGACAATTTTCTGCCCTTTTTTCATTTCCATGGCAAAGTTGATACAGGGATGAAAGCTCTTAATACTGGTTAGGAATAAAGTCTACCCAAAATGATGATTGTGACTATATTTTGAGGAGAATCAGGAGTCTTCTAGATTTTCCAGGAAGAAAATAAAGACATAATTTAGTCTGAGTGATCGACAAAATTAAACAGTCGACTATGTTCTGGAGGGAACTTTTGTGATAACTAAAGAATGTTAGCAAGTATGCTAGTGAATAAGGACTGAATGTCAAAAATGACCATTGTGTCAGTAGACTGTGATGATGATTTTTAAGTTTTCAAGAATTCTGATAATCTTTTCAAAAAGGAGTGGGAGTGACCTGTATTGAAAAGTACAGTTTCCCGCCTAGTAACTAATGCCAAGAAAACACTGGCTGCAGAATTCACTATTTCAGGCATAATATATACCCATTAATTAAGATTTAGGAACACAAGACAACTTGGCTGCCACAATCTCCCCAATGAAGGCCCTGATAGCTGAATGATAGAAACCAGCTACTCAACAACTTCAAAAGATTAGTTAGGGGTAAAGGAATTCTGCCTACTTCCTTCGGGAATAAAAAGTGTTAGATTAGGCAGTTAGCTAATGAAGCAAAAAAAAAAAAAAAGATAATTATAGAAGGTTTGACACTGATTGGAGAAAATGGTATAAGAACAAGTACTGCAGATGATATAGTTGAGGTATTTAATGAGCAGTTCATAAAGGTCTTTTATTAAATACCTCAACTATATCAAAGGAGTGGTGGAAAGGCAAGACTGTGCCACTTCATACGGGAGGTGACAAACTCAAGCATAAAATTATAGGCCTATCTGTATGTCAGTTGTTGTGGTTGAAGTGTATTGAGAGGCTGGTGAGAACCAGGATCAGGTTGACAATGGTGGTATTACCTTTGATGGGCAGCATGGATTTTCTAAAGGGAGACAATGTTTTAGTAATCTACTTACTGATTACAATAAGGTGATGGCATCATTGGGCAAAGGAGATAGATACACAGTAGTATACTTAAAGTTTGCAAAGGCTTTTGATATATTACTACATAAATTGATAGTCAAATTAGAGCACATGGGGTTGAATATTAGACTAGTGTATTGGATTGGAGATTGGCTATTTAATAGGTATCAGCAAGTTGTGTATGGGGGAGCAATATCCTGGAAGGGGAAAGTCATTATGGTGTGCCACAGAGGTCTGTTTAAGGGCCACTGCTGTTTAATGTATGTTAATGATACTGGGAAAGATTTGAATGGGGATATTCCATTATTTGCAGATAATGCAAAGTTCAGACGAACTATGAGGAGTAGAGTAGATGCTCTTGTCTTACAAGACTTCAACAGATTGAGTGAATGAGCATGGAGTGGGAATACCAGTTCAATGTGGGGATATATTAATAATAAATTTAGTTTAATCCTTTATCCAAGTGTGAGCAAACAAAGTTTGCCCCTGAAAGTATCTTCAGGACAGCAGTAAAGTGGTACAACACTTTACCGCAGTCCTGAAGAGACCTCAATAAAGGTCCCACTGAAGAGACCTCGATAAAGGTCAAAACTAGTCTGGGTAGTGGCCCTTCCCTTAATGCATAACATTATATATATCCACAAAGAAATGTATTTTGCATTATGGGAGATACTGAGATAAGAGTTATGTTAGCTTGCTCCACCTTTGCAACAAGTTTCCCGGTATTGTACCACCTTACCCCAGTCCCGAAGATACTTTCAAGCGCAAACTTTGTTTGCTCACACTTGGATAAAGGATTAAACTAAATTTATTATAGTCTACCCAAGTGAAAAACAAACTTTCAACATCTTTCTCTAAATCCAGAGTAATTTAATAAAAAGGTGGCACACCGTTTGGCAACTCCTATAGGTAGAGATGACCTTGCTAATGCTTCTGCCTGGTATCTCCACTTGGGCCTGGCTCCCGCTGAAGAGACCTCAACAAAGGTCGAAACTAGTCTGGGTAGGGACCCTTCCCTTAATGCATAACATTATACATATCCGCAAGGAGATGTGTTTTGCATTATGGGAGATACTGAGATAGGAGTTATGTTAGCTTGCTCTGCCTTTGCAACAAGTTTCCCGGTGTTGTACCACCTTACCCAGTCCTGAAGATACTTTTAGGCGCAAACTTTGTTTGCTCACACTTGGATAAAGGATTAAACTAAATTTATTATAGTCTAACCAAGTGGGGATATATTGTTAGAAGTGGAGGAAACAAGAGATCTTGAAGTGATGGTGGAGAAGGATCTAAAATTTAGAGGACACATTGCCAAAATCATGAGGACAACACAATGAATTCTTGTAATGATGCAGAGAACAATGACTTGTAGAAATAAGGAGATTCTGGTTCCATTGTATAAGGCCTTGATTAGGCTACATATAAACTACTGTGCATGTGTTTGGTCACCTGATTTTTTTAGAAGACAAAGAGATGTTGGAAAGGCCCATAGTGATTGACTAAGGTACTTTCTGATCTCTGAAATGTTGAATATGAAGAAATGTGGAGAAGATGCAATTTACAGAGTCTAGTTAATAGGAGAAAGACAGGTGATATGATAGAGACGTATAAGTTGGTAATGGTTGCTATAGAATTAACACTGAACAGTTTTTTTTTCATAAAATAATAGGAGATTGGGGGAGAACAAAGTCATCCCTGGAAGCTGCATAAGGACGGTGCAAGCAAGGGAGTGAGAAGTAGGTTTTTTGTATGGAAAGTTGTGAAAGATTGGAATGCATTGCTTGAGAGCGTGGTGTTTGAAGAGAATTTGAATGTGTTTAAAGCAAGGTATGATGAGCTGTGTGAATGACAAAAGGACCTCCAAGATGTCTTTGACTCACCTGAAAGTTAGTAATTAAAGCTATTTTATCATCCCAATCTATTTTAATGATGGATATACAATTTTATCAACAAAACAATAAATGATATTTCATTCCACTTATTGGACATTAATAATACATGAAAAGTAAAAGCAACTGAAAAGTTTGCTTACTTTTACAAAACTAGTGTAAAATTACAAGGAAATTACCCATCTCTTTCATTAATTGTTAGCAATTTTTCAAGATTCATTCTGTAATCCACACTCTGAAATGACTTAAATTTATAATGCTTCATTACAGGATGTCATATTTTTCAGACCATATGTCAATGACTGATTCTCATGACCAATACCAAAAGAAAGGGAGTAACGTTAGTGGACTAGTATATGATATGATAAGCCTTTACTATTACTATGTGTCTTATGCATGTCTCTTCAGATGCCTATTTAGTGCATCTTCAATATGAGAGAAATGGAATACAAATTAATATGTAAGGATGACGTGATATTTCTGTATGTTGCAGACCTATCAGTTTAACAAATTGTTGACAAATTGAGCCATCCCAGGTCAACAATCAGTGATACCATACTGAGATGAAAGTGCTACTCTCAGCAGACAACCCACCACCCTCACTAAATGTGATCATAGGGTGCTACGAAGGATAATATGTCAAGACCACTTCATTGGCTGACACATTGAATGTGCAATTTCGGACATCAAGTGAAACACAAATCTGAAAAAAAAAAAAAAAAACATTCATAAACAAGGCTCACAACATGTGTTTCTATGGTAGGACTGCAATATACAAGCCCCAGATTACCCAAACCAATATGCAGTTTCATCTTCAGTGGTGCAAAGAGAGTGTTCAGTGGGTCATGGAAACTTGGCTGTGTTATGGAGTGACAAATCACAATACACTCCCTAGTGAGCAGATGGACAGGTATGGGTGTGGCAGATGCCCGGTGAATGTCTCTTACCAGAGTGCATAACTCCAACTATGATATTCAGAGGTGGCAGTGTGATAGTATGGTCCTGTTTTTTCTGGTTTGGCCTTGGACTTCTGTTTGTGGTGCCACGAACACTGAACTCTAAGCGGTATCTGAACATCCTAGACAATGCACTGTTTCCTACTGCGTGGGATGAGGTCAAGGGACATCTGCCCCACAACAGTCCAGGACCTCATTACATGCCTACAGGAAGAATGGTTCAAAATTTCCATTGGTCACTATCATATATGCTTGTGAAAATTATGGCCCATGGGATTGTTGCAGTCATCACAGCAAAAGGAGGACCTACATCTTATTAAGGTGGCCATTTGTTCCTCACACTATGGTGTCTGTTGACATCTTTCCAGCCAGTGTATATGGTGGAGAAGAATCGAGGAGGTGGTGGTTGGGTAACCAGTTGTATGCCACAACACTTTGCATTTGGATCACTGCTGGTTATTTTCTGTGGGGAGGGATATGTAATTGTTTGCCAGTGATGCCAAACTTATTAGTAAGATAATATTTAATACAGGTGATGTAGAAATCCAGCAGGATTTAAAATAGACTGAGAATGTTGGTAAAGTATAATGGTTACCAATTCAGTGTGGCATAACTTGTAGATTACAAGTAATATACTACACTGGTGGGACTGTACTGCAAGAAAGTGAGGAGGTTCAGTATTTATGGATGATAGTAGACAGCATTGAAGTAGGAGTTGTAAAAGTGGGTGAAATAGCACAAATAATCACTTGAATGCCGAAAAACACACATTAAAAGTATATAAATAATTATCCCTATGAAGTATGAAACATCGAGATGGTAACATCTGGCCTGCTCCTCCAGCCTTTTATGGCACTAACATATCTCAGCCATAGTTCATGCAACTGCCAAAATCTCAATGTTTTTCCACACGAGGTACCACTTTTATTATACAACTATTATATAACTCCCAAATCCAACCAAACATGAAATAATGATTGCTAACATTGCTTGATACTATTCAGAAGAGAGCAATCAGATTAACTGATGATACCATCCCCCTCTTTCTCCCCCCCCCCCATAGAATCACTCAAGTCTCATCTCTCACAGATTTGTGTTTTATGCCTCTTATAAAGGTATTTTCATGGTCAATGCTCTGCCGAAATCACTCTCAAATCCAATCCAAACAACACTATAAACTTATTTCCTTTATTCCTAATGCTCTTGACACCTGCATACAGAAATAGCAGTGCTGTCAGTTCACAAAGCTATTATTACTCTCTGCCTGACCCCACTTAGCTTTACAATATACTATAAATCCTCTCATTTCTCAAACCACTATCTCCAAGAGGCCATCCTTGCTACCTTTCACTCTTGCAATTTTAATTTCCCTTACCTAACATGCTCACCTATCCAGAAAAACAATAGTCTCTTCATATGCCTGCATCCCTCAGCTCAGTTCAAATGTAATTCATCTCTTGCATACAGCTCCCTTCTATCCTCAAATGTACTCTAAGCATCCACATATTTCAGACCTCTTACTGCATATTCTCGATATCATCCTATTCATTACCAATGATCTCCTCCACTTTGCATTGTTATATTGAGGCAACAGACCTACTATCTTCTCTACCACACTTTTCTGCTGCACAATCCCAAACAACAATCTGAAAATGTCTTGATATACAGACCTGACAGAAATGTTGAAGTTATAAAAACAGGCTCTATAAAAATGATGCATAGCAAGCAAATATTGCAGCAATTGGTTAGAGGAGCAGAACAAGGGGGGGGGATCATCCTTGGAAAATTAGTAACAGTGGTTAGACAAGGGTGTAAGGGCTAATTTTTTGCAGGGGAGGGAGAGGGGAGGGTGAATGAGTGGAATGGTTGCCAGTCTGGTGTGAGTGCTTTGTTTGTCAATGAGTTTAAGGATGGGTATGAAAGATATTGTGTGGATAGTATAGGTCTCAGGCAACAAGTCTTTGGACTCCATTATGTACCCTTGAAATAACAACAGTTTTCTTTTTCTCCCATTTCCCCCTGCCCCTCTCATTTTCCTCCTAGTACTATATAAGCACATATATTCATTTGATGCAAATTTTCATTAAGACCCAAACATCTTCTCATTATTTATTTATTTTGCAAGAAACAAACTTGCAACACTTGATGCTTACACTTTTTTATCAGCTTCACATCATATTTTTTTCCTTCTCTGAATAATACCATTTTTAAAAAGTCATGACAACAAATGGACAATTCCTTTTCATTTACTCAACAGAAATAACAGCTCTCACATGCAAATGCAGGCCACAGTGCATTACTGTCATTAAACTTTAACCGGCAATCTGGATGAAAACAGGACACAACAAATAAAAATAGTACTAAATAAATACTTTTTTAATATAAAAAGTATTATTTACATAACAATTATAACTAATTAAATTAAACACATATCAAAAATACTTTTTATATTTTATTATAAAATTTAATTATAAAAATATAAAAATCACAAAAAAAAAAAATATTAATAGTGCATGGCAAGAGACTTGACAGAACCCAGGATGGGGGACCTCCTCTTCAATGTGAGGAGAGCAGGTACCAATCCTGGATTCTGTGGAAAGAAATTCTCTACTAATACTAGTACTGTCAGGTGAGTGGGATTAGTATTGGACACAAATCGAACACAGCAAATTCTCTCAGATGATCCCAGTGCTTAGGAAATATAAAGGTAAGCAGCATAGGAATAAGTTATAAAGTTATGGAAGCAACTATTTCTGTCTACTATAAATTAATACACTCTGTTCTACTTTTTGTCAATGAAGAACCTTAAGACAAAATGGTCACTCATGCACCATTAATAAAACAAAGATCTGGTATTCAAACAAAAGAATATCTAATCATTCAAAGTATGAGATGGCAAAAATACTTGTTTCAATAGGCATATTAAAAATCACAACTAACAGAACTGAACCTTGTATACTATATGAATACTTGTATGATTTTTATATGTAAATAATGCTTTTGAATTTTGAAAGTTATGTATTCGATGCAAGTAATATAATTTTCCTTCTTATATAATATCCTAGATTTAGTAATTCTGATCAGTGCCATAATGAGGGCATGGCGAAAGAGGCGCCCGCCACGGGCACAAGTAGGTTTCGGGTGCAAAATGTAAAAAATAAAAATAAATAAATAGATAATAAAAGTCTGCTATTTTATATTGTATTTTTAAATTTTGGCAATACGCCGCTTTAGACACAGAAATTCTGCAACACACTGCAACTCATTTTGTAGGGTTAATAGTAAGTATTTAATATATTGCATTTAGTATAATTTAACTTGTTACATTTAAATTTTTCAAAATTTTTGTCATTTTTGGGTTAGGAGGGTGCAAGTTAGATACTTGCCAGAGGCGCTTCATCCCTCGTTACTGTACTGATTCTGCTTATCAATAAATGGATTATATGTAAGTATACAGTGTACATGCACATACATTGCATAACTAACACTTCTTTACAGCAAGGTGCCATGTATTATTATTATTATGTTTTTTTTTTTTTTTATTTTTCTCCTCAAAGAAAATCTGTTTTCCTTCTCCAGAAAATTATCTATCACTTGAATAAATCCACGAATAAATAATGTTCCTTATTCTGCAAATCCCTTTATAAAACAAGTTCATAGAAATTTTAAAATATCATATCTTTGAAAAAAGTTAAATTGAAAATGAAACTGGTTAAATGAAGTTCAATCTTCCTTTCTTCACAGTGCATCATTTCGAGATGCCTTAAAGGACGTGATCGCAAGTGCTGCCTCAACACTCAGGTTGGTAGCATAGTATTGTAGCACGAGCTTCGTTTTGTCCTTGCTTGTTCATCTCACTGCATTTTGGAATGGCATTTTAGAATGACAGTACCAAACAGAACTCTGCTATGCTGCTTGACATTCACTTCGCATCCCGTTCAGTATGAATTAGATAAATGAAAAAGCTTCAGCTTATAATTGCTTCCAATGACTTCACTGTTAACACGAGTAAGTTCAGCACAGTGGTGTAACTACCATCCCATAAAGCTGCAACAAGGATATGAGAACTGTGGGCCCAATCAGAAACACTAAAGGATCTAATAAATACTTCCAATGTGCCCAATGAACACTTGTTGTGCAGGAGGGGAGGGCAAAAATTGTAGCTACGCCACTGGTTCAGAAGCATGAATTAGTTTTGTGCTATTTATTTGATATTAACAGTTCACAGCATTGAATGTGAAGTAAATAAATTACATTTAGTACACTGAAAATAGTCTGTTGTCTAAAGTAATTTATTATATGTTAGAAATCAACAAATCTCATAGCTCATCATGACTGAGGATATTTTCAAGAGAAGGACAAGAAGCATGAATTTCCATCTCATAGGTTTAAAACTGAAATTGTAGCTATGGATGCACTATTCTAGCAATTAATTCCAACATTCTGTGCATGTGCTCAAGCATAAAAGAAGCAAAGAAACTTTGCTACTAAGACCTTAGCAGCCAAGTTACTCATTATATTTTATTAATGTTTTATTATATTTTTGCAAATAACATTTCAATGTGTTCTGAGATGTGCTTTATAATGCTGTTTGTTTATTAATATTCATTAAATGAAATACTTAATAAATCATACCTTTAAATAATCATTGAATGACAACAATGGAATTATTATAGAGAGTTCATAATAAGTAGTGAGAAGTTCATGAACAATCTTATCTTAATAGAGCAAGATGATCAGTTATGTTATGTCTACTGAATACATTTATAGAAAGTGTTGAAAGTTTATTTTTCACTTGGTTAGAATATAATAAATTTAGTTTAATCCTTTATCCAAGTGTGAGCAAACAAAGTTTGCAACTGAAAGTATCTTCAGGACTGGAGAAAGGTGGTACAACACCAGGGCGACTCCTTGCAAAGGTGGAGCAAACCACCAACACTCCTATCTCAGTATCTCCTATAATGCAAAACACATCTCCTTGCAGATATGTCTAATGTTATGCATTAAGGAAAGGGCCACTACCCAGACTTGGATAAAGGATTAAACTAAATTTATTATATTCTAACCAAGTAAAAAATAAACTTTCAACATCTTCCTCTAAATCCAGAGTAATTTATTAAAAAGGTGGCATACCGTTTGGCAACTCCTATAGGTAGAGATGATCTTGCTAATGCTTCTGACTGGTATCTCCACTTGAGCCTGGCTCCCACTGAAGAGACCTCAATAAAGGTCGAAACTAGTCTGGGTAGTGGCCCTTCCCTTAATGCATAACATTAGACATATCTGCAAGGAGATGTGTTTTGCATTATAGGAGATACTGAGATAGGAGTGTTGGTGGCTTGCTCCACCTTTGCAAGGAGTCGCCCTGGTGTTGTACCATCTTACCCCAGTCCTGAAGATACTTTCAGGTGCAAACTTTGTTTGCTCACACTTGGATAAAGGATTAAACTAAATTTATTACATTTATGGAAAGAAAATCTGCTGTCCTCAATTAAGACTAACCTAGTTTCCCTGAAAAAGGTCTAAAAGTTCATCTTCATCATAAATGAGCTATAAACGTAGGACTCTTTTCTATATTTACATCTTCATGGCGAGTGAAGTACAGGGAGAGCCAATCAGTCACAGAGGCATCAAGTTAATAAATAAATACATTTCCTTTGACATACTTATATTAATTTCTGAATTATGAGAACACTGAATGTTATTCTTATCAAAATGAAGACATAAATGATGTACTTAAATATTTGTATAAAATTTACTCATGGAATCAAGAAGTAAATGGATCTTAGCTGCCTAATTGATATAAGAAATAAATCTAAATCTGTTTTAACGTATGACCAATGCTGCAACCAAAAATTATTCAGAGTTTACCACACACACTTCCTCTATATTTAATTAGTTAATTACCTTTCCTTCATTAAAATGCAGCCATGCAGTCTGACAGTAACATAAAAATAGTAACACAATTCCTTCAAATTCTTGTGAGGAGGCCATAACAGCCATCACTTCTTCCCTCCCTAAACATCTATGCAACACAAATGCACATAGAAATGTTTGTGTAAATAATTCAGAAAAGAGTCAAACCTGAATAATATTTTTACATTCTCAAAAATCACTTAAATATTTCTGATGCTATCTTTATCTCAAAACTAATGAATAATAATTGGAAATGAGTCATGCAATCAGAAGTTCACAGACATTCAGACATGGAATAAAAACAATATCTTTAATTCTATTAAATCATCACTTGCCAAATGCACAATGTGTAGCACTGATTTGCTATAAGTATTGCCGTCTCTCTGAATGGAAGCGATATAAAAATTCATTTAATAATTTTCATTCATTGAAATACTTTGATATTTTCATTACACAATCCCATTTTTATTATTATTATTATTCAGGCCTCCATGGAGTCAAAAGAGGTGCGGGAGGTCCTTCCTAGGAAACACAAAGTCTATCATACCGCTCCTTAAACTCATTGACTGTTCTTGCTCTAACCACTCTATCGGCAATGCATTCTACAGTTCAACCATCCTCCAGGCAAAAAAACCACTCCTCACAGCTTCCTTTTGCAACTTCCAGGGATGGCCAACTTGTCATCTCTCCTTCCCGCTGTTCCACCAAGGTCTTATACAACAGAATGATAACTCTTTTATCTCTGAAGAATTCTCTGTGTTACCTTCAGCAATTCCACAGAGAACTGCTGGAATCAGTATTCCAGCAATTCTCTGTGTTACCTTCACCACCTTTGCAATATGTCCCCTGAATTTCAGGTTTCTATCAATCATCAACACCAGATCTCTTGTCTCCCCTACTTCCTCCAATAGAGTATGAAGTGTCCCAAACCTCAAGACCTTACAATTTGCTGCATTAAACCGACACCCCCATTAATTTGCCCATCTGTCTAGTTTATTCAAATCGTCTTGCAGGGCTACCACATCTGCACTATTACTAATAACATTTCCCAGCTTCACATCATCTGCAAACAACTGAATATCCCCCTGCAATCCACTGACATAAAGGTTAAACAATATAGATCCCAGTACTGAGCCCTGTGGGATCCCACTTGTAACCTTCTGCCCGACCATACACAACTCTCTGATACCTATCGGACAGCCAATCCTGAATCCAGTTGACCAATCTGACATCCCGACCCATGTGCTGCAACTTAAATATCAGCTTACCATGTGGCACCCTGTCAAATGCCTTTGCTAAATCCAAGAAAATGGCAGCATATGCCTTTCCCTCATAAACTGCTCTTGTAACTTTATTATAAAAGGCTAGCATATTACTAACACAAGAGCACCCCTTAACAAATCCATGTTGACTCTCACAGATAACATTACCCTCATCTGCTCAATGCTGTATAGAGTCCCTCACTTATTTCTCCAAGATCTTAACAACTACTGATGACACACAAACTGGCCTATAATTAGACACTTCTAGTCTGCTACCACCCTTATGTAATGGCACTATCTTACCTTCCTTCCATTTCCTGGGCACCTTTCCCAAGCCTGGGAAAGTGAGGCCTTTTTTTAATTCATTTATTATTATTACTATATATGGCTTAAAAAGTTTTAGGCTCACCAGTCAGGCAAAATATCTCACTAGTCAGCTCTCAAGCCTGGGCAGAGTACCCCTGAAACCAAATATATATATGTATCATATTCACATGTTCAATCCTGAAGTTGATAATTTATAAGCTTTTGTTAATGCCATGTCCGTGTAGATCAGTGGAAGTGGCACTTGCATCCTCTGTGCTAGGTTGCTCGAAGTTAGACTTAGGTTCAAGTCTAGTCGCTGACTGGAGGAACTTTTTCTAAGCCTATTTTCAACTGGTTCCTGAGTTAGTCGATCTCTGGCATGGGCAAGCAGGTTTTTTTTTCTCCTGGAAAACTTGGGTTTTTCATCATGTAAACTCAAGAAAATCAACTGTAAAACCCATATTATTTCAGACAGTAACATATCCTGTTAGAGTTAGGTACCAAGAGATGGCAGCTAGTTTGCCGGTCTCTTCATCTTTGACCACTTACAATTAGTGATTGGTCATGGGCCAGCTATCTCTGATTGGCTATTGGTGGAAACTGAAGAGCCCACTCAGTCTCCAAATAGGGTTAAAAGGTCTCGCCTATTCCCTATAAGAGAATAAAAGGTGTTAGCTGATTTTTTTTTTGATGACGACTCATTTTTACCCTGTGTAACTACCAATGTTGAAATAAATACACTGGTGCTTTAGAGAGAGATTTGAATAAAGTGGCTATGTGGACTAACAAGTGGGGATGTCAGTTTAACACCAGTAAATGTGAGGTTTTGCACTTTGGAACTCAAAAAAGTAAAGTGTGTATCATATTGGAGACATTGTATTACAGGAGGTGGAGAAAGCGAGGGATCCTGGTGGACAAAGAATTGAAGTTCAAGGGACATATTGCAAAAGTGATAAAAACAGCACAAAGAATGCCAGTATACAAAGAAGAACACTGACAGGTAGAGATAATGATGTGGTCATTTTGCTGTACAAGGCTTTGATTAGATCGCATCTGGACTACTGTGCACTTGCGTTTCTAGGTGAGAAGCAAGCTCTGGAAAACAATTCATAGGCAAATAACAAAAGCAAATAAAAATTCATTTTTAGAATGAATATAAAGAAATTATATAATTTAGGAAAATAAAATAATTCTATTACATTTCTTTCAACTTTCAAAGTTTTCATATCCACTACTGATGGTTGAATTCTGCATATTTCATTAGTGGCTTTGGAATTTCTGCTGTCTGCTGCACAGTGATTTTAGGATACTATGTTGTGAATGGAAGGTTCTTCACAGTATTGCCTGAGCACCTTCTAAAGAAAAAATAATGCATGCATTATTTTTTCTTCTTAGTCCCTTTGCATGTCGGATTCTATTGTCTGTCATGGCCAAGTAACCTAGCTTCTTTGAAATCAAACTAATGCTTTGATAGGACATTTAATCTTTTCTGCATAGTGTTATGGTTGCCAAATTGTATATGTTCTTCTGGCTGGTTTGCCCAGTTTGCAAGATGAAAAACCCTTTTACTTTTGTAGGGGGGATCAGCTGACTCACCTTCAAATCAAAAGCCCTGATAAAGATTCTTTTCATTCGACACCAGATGTTTCTGACCAAAGGGCATGATCAAAACTCAATAAGCCATGCAGTATTAAAAATAATCATATTTACACGTATATATCTGCAAATACCAGCAAATAACTTAATTAAACTGACTTTATTGATTTGCTATAGGCTTTGCTGCTTGTTGTATATGGGAGTGATATTAAAAAAAATATATATATGGATCAAATGAAAGCATACTACTTGACAATGTGATAAACTTCACATGATTAATGCTCTGTTAAGTTTTTCTTTGAGTCGAACTATTATTATTACAAACCCTTAGAACCAACAAACACATAATGGGAGGTCTCATTCAGTAAGCAACATATCTATTGTACACCGAACCTTAAACTCATTCACACTCCTAGCATTCACAACACATTCTACTCATCCATCAATCATGTAAAAAATCCCTTGCCCATAGAGATGACATTGTGTAAATAAAACTGACAATTGAAACTCTCTTCTGATTCTTTACTCATTAACTAAAAATTATCACTCATCATGGATGAGCAGATTTGTTTTTTTTCTACATCACACCTTTACATGATTTCCACAGGTGGGTTTGTTCTTCTCTCACTCTATGTATAATCTCTTCTCTAATAATCTTATATTAATTAATTTCAAATTAGCTAAGTGTGAAATCATCATTCTACTTACTGGAGGTTTTTTGGGGAAAAAAAGTCGTATTCTATTATAATAAAATCAGCACTACTCAACAAATCAGGCATCTGTAAAGACTGGCATATCCCAAAGGACATGATATGATATAAAACATGGCATAGAAATGGCATTATAAATAAACAAAATAAAACTGATCATTAAACTGAAATTTTTTTTACTAATCTTTTTATTCATAAACTGATTTTTTTACTCATCAACTAAAAACTCTCACTCATCATGGATGGGCAGATAAGCTTTTATCAAACTGTGATTTAATAGATATGTTGTTTAATTTTTTTTTTTAGCTTACTTGTGTAATTTTTTGTATATTTTTACTACTGTAGTTTTTGCATGTTTGTTTCAGTTTTACCAAAAAAAAAGTGTAAAAAAATTTCTAGAAGGTATTTACTAGTCCTTAAGCTAGATAGGTAGTTCAATTCAGTGTTTAACAGTGATGTTAAACACTGTATTGATATTTTAAATTTTACACTAACTACTAACTGATATAACCTGATTATTGGAACAGAAAGTATCTATTTACTTAAATTCCTCTCTTTCATTTACTTTTTTTTTTTTTTTTTTTTGTACATAGATCCTTTGGGGGGGGGGGGGGTGGGGGGGGGGGGGGGTGGGGGGGGGGGGGGGTGGGGGGGGGGGGGGGTGGGGGGGGGGGGGGGTGGGGGGGGGGGGGGGTGGGGGGGGGGGGGGGTGGGGGGGGGGGGGGGTGGGGGGGGGGGGGGGTGGGGGGGGGGGGGGGTGGGGGGGGGGGGGGGTGGGGGGGGGGGGGGGTGGGGGGGGGGGGGGGTGGGGGGGGGGGGGGGTGGGGGGGGGGGGGGGTGGGGGGGGGGGGGGGTGGGGGGGGGGGGGGGTGGGGGGGGGGGGGGGTGGGGGGGGGGGGGGGTGGGGGGGGGGGGGGGTGGGGGGGGGGGGGGGTGGGGGGGGGGGGGGGTGGGGGGGGGGGGGGGTGGGGGGGGGGGGGGGTGGGGGGGGGGGGGGGTGGGGGGGGGGGGGGGTGGGGGGGGGGGGGGGTGGGGGGGGGGGGGGGTGGGGGGGGGGGGGGGTGGGGGGGGGGGGGGGTGGGGGGGGGGGGGGGTGGGGGCAGCTGTGTGATAGTGATGGAAGAACAAGAGGTCATCTCTGGAAATTAAAGAAGAGTGTGGTTAACAAAGGTGTCAGAACAAGGTTTTTTGCCTGGAGGGTGGTGAATGAGTGGAATTCATTGCCTGACTTTGTTGTGAGCTCTTCATCTGTAAATGAATTCAAGAAGAGATATGACAGATATTGTTTTGCTAGTTTGGGTCTCCCGCGATGAGTCTACTGACTCCATGGAGATACCCGTAATAATAATAATAATAATAATAATAATAGTTCTGGCAATATTAGCTGTAATGATCAAAAAACTATTAGCAGAAATAATTTATTATACATTAGTAGGCTGTGTCCCAATTCTATTTTATCACTATGTAACAAAGACACATTAGCCTCCCCTCTAAATTTCTATGCATTTGTATTCTTGAACATAAGCACTTATTAAAATAAATTTAACATACAAGAAAACATAATTATACTTGCTAGTGTGGTTCATTTCAGAAGTATTCTCAAAATCGTGAAAAAAAAAAAAGGGAGAGGGGATGCTTTCAACTAATTAAACTTGCATTCCAGTCAAGTTTAGTTAGTTGAACATTTACCCCACAATTTCAGACATTAAACTCAATAGCTAACAAAACTGCTCACACGAATAAGAAATACTGAATGAAATTTTAATTTCCAACTACTTCAGTTTGCTAATCTGTCTGTCAGTCACCAAGACTGTAAAGCTCAGGAAATATTTAAATATAAAGTGTATCAACTCTGAAATTATAGTACATTTATCATGAAAAGGTGAAAAAAAAAAAAAAATCCCAAGAAAACCACACACGCTTTCTGCCAGTTGTAAAAAACTGTACAGAGAAGGAACTATATTATTAATCAAACAGCAAATGCTACATTCTTTTTTTTATTATTATTCATTTATTTATTTATTGTCAATTTCACCCATAAAAATGGAAATACATAATATATTTAATACTGGGGATTGAATAAGGATGTAGCAGGAATCCCACTCTCAAGACCAAGCAGGATACTTTTTCAAATTACTTCAAGGCCTCCAATTAATGGGGTGGTGGTTTCACACTGGGCTTTTATTACTTAAAAGCATTCACAGATATCCATGCTGCAGTGGGATTTGAACCAACAAATTGTTGGTTATAGAATAAAGATGCTATCCACTAATTTGATAGATTGGCTGGGAGAGATTTACTGAAGCCACAGATTTACTGCAAAAAAGCTGTCATTCACTTAATACTACTGAGCATCAGTAATGGACAGTTACATTAAAACAAAAGCAAGAAAAACAAATTTTCTAAAGTGTACTTCATTAACAATTTCATATCACTAAATTGGCAACAAGAATTACTCAAATTTTATTTCATAACATATATACTGTATATATATCAATGGCATCGCATGCCCATTTATTTTGGATGTGCTGTCATGTGGCTTACACAACCCATACTACAAAATTTACATCGATTTGACCGTATGATTGCATTTTTTTGATGGTATGAAAGTTTTAAGAGTACATAGCACATCAGCGCTCATCTTACTTGGTCCAATGCAATCAATTATAGGATAACTTTAATTTATTAATTAATAATTTTAAACATGGAAAGCATAAAGGTCAAATGAACAATAGCTATGCTTTAAGCACGCTATTTATGTGGGAAGCACAAAGAATTTACGCTTCGTGATGAGATTAGATTATTATTGGCAAATACTAGTGAGACATGGATAATTTGAATTTTGATATGATTTTTAAATACAGCCATATAATACACACAGAAATTGGAAAAAGTAATCACTTCGGAAATTATTTTTCTGGATTGAATCAAAGAAAAGCTAAAATAACTCATTTTGTTTACATATTTATACACAAGTTCCAACCTCCTTCGACTATAATCAATCATACAATCTGCTCTGGCAGAAAACGGGACATTCAATAGATCATAAGCACTGTTTCCCATTGTAAATATGGACAAAAAAAGTCAAATTATTTATAGAAAATTACTTGTCTATATCTGTGTCTTAAACATGCCAGTTCACATTTCACATGTAAAACAGATGAAACTCAGAAAACAAAAACAGCAAGTCATGACAAATGATGAAAGTTGACACAATAACCAATCACAGCCACTGATTTCTGGGTGCTATTGTCTCAGTACACACACACACACACCCTGCCTCGCCTTCTGGGTGGTTTAAAACCAATGGAATGTTAAGGATTTGATCTGCTGCGCTATCTGTATGTCTGCTCAAAGGTGTCCATATTTGTGATGCAAATAGAAAAATAATTTTTATAGAAAACAGAGGAGGAACCACAATGAATTCTTACCTTATGGTCTTTGAAGTCTTAGTAACATGACTAGTTACACAATCTAAATAAGATTTTGTTATTAGGAGATCATATTAAATAGTAGAGAACAAATCAAAACAACTGACCCGTTCTCTACTAATCAATCACTTTTTTTTTTTAATGTGTCTCCTCCTCACAAGTGGTTGTAAACCTATAGTTACATCAGTATGGGTTGATTAAGGCTTCCAATAAGCTAAGAGGTGGTTCACACAGGATAATGAAATTCTTCTTTCACCTAAAGTCAACCACAAACATCCATGCCCATATGGAATTCATACTTGCAGCCTGCTAGTTGGAGAGTGGATACATTAATTACTCAGTTAACCAAGCCATCACAGCTACTGTCAACATAAGGATACTTATCCACACAGTACACAAAAACCACAAATATAGCCATACAAAATATCATTTATACCCAGTATATGCTAAACACCATTTCCTGTACAGTATAACAAAACTAAGTGACAGAATACTTGTTTATACTTCATTGTAAATTGCTTAGTGCATTGCAATCAATCACAGTGGTATGTGTATGTGCATGGAGATGTGTCTTTTGATTAGTCCTTTTTTAAATATCTGTGCTATTCATAGTGAGGAATTATAAATTTGGTGCAATACTTGAAATGAGCATATATTTTTTTTTTTCTCACTAAGGTCTGTATAAAATTTATATAAAAAAAAAAATATATATATATACACACACACACAAATATATTTATAAATACCTTTAACCAGGAAAAACTTTTCAAGTATTAATATTTTTCACTATTATACATGTAATATAAGTCATATCATTACTAATAAATACATAATACTCATTCTCATTATATATAAATATATATATATATATATATATATATGTATGTATTCCACTGCTGATGTAAAAACTTGGTAATTTTGGATATGTTCATTTCTCTTTCTACAGCAGTCGAAGTTCCTCAGCTTGTGAGCAAACACCAGTGCGAGATGTGCAATCACCTGCAATGCTCTCGATGTCTCCAACATACCAGTTAATCCAAGAAGAAGAGTGGAAAGAATTACAAAAATCTAATCTTAAAGAGCACAGAGCTGTACAGAATCAAGTCTATAATGTTCCGGAATACGAGGAAGGCAGTGTTAATATTTTTGGATCATCCAAAGAAAAGATTCATCAATCCGGAAGTTTCAGAACCTTAATGACAAGCTTAACAGGGCTTACAGAATTTTAAATACAAACAAATATCTACAAAATTCAGTCAGTCAATGTTTATATGAATAAAATCATAACGTTTTATTCACTTATGCATATTGATACATTCTTTGAATTTCTTAAATGAATGAAAATATAAGAAAACAAAAATAATGCTTTTCTTACTTTTTAAAATAAAATGTAAATTTTATTCTTTAAATTTCATAAGAATACAACTGCATCAGCTTCCAGTGAGCTCTCTAAGTTTTTATACAATTATTATCAGGAAAATTTTGAAATTTATTCCTTGAAACTGAAGGTTCTAGCTCTTTTCACTAAATAATCAGATTATTAAATGTTAAGATATGCAATGTTCTAGTTCAGAAAGGTATTTCATCTTTGTCTACTACATGAAATATTACATATTGGACAGCAGTGTATTGAAGGTTGCCTGACAGAGAAATTCTTATATTTGAAGAAGTTATTAACTCTGTCGCTTATAAACAGATAATAGTATTATTATTTTTACATGACACCGTTTTACATAAAACTTTGAGGACTCATTGTGGGAACCATTCTATAAAATTCACTACCTGCACTTCATAATCTACCATCTACTACATACTATTCCTGTTTGTTAATTACATGTGTTCTCAGCTTATATTATTATTATTGTCATTATTCAGACCTCCATGGAGTCAAAAGACTCATCGTGGGAGGTTCTTTCTAACAAACACAAATCTATCAAGATTCATCGAGGGGAGGTCCCTCCTAGGAAACATAAAGTCTATTATACCACTCCTTAAATGCATTGACCGTTCTCGCTCTCACCACTCCATCAGGCAATGCATTCCATGTTTCAACCACCCTCCATGCAAAGAAACCACTCCTCACCCTCTTGCTCATGGTTTCCTTTCGTAACTTCCAGGAATGGCCTCTTGTCATCACTCCTTCCATCTGTTCAACTAAGCGAAAGAACTCCCCAGTGTCAACCCTGTAACCACCTCTCAACAGTTTAACAGTCTCAATCATATCACCCTTCCTTCTTCTATCCACCAAACTCTGCAGTCCACACTCCCTCAGCTGATCCTCATAACTAACATTGTACAGTCCCGACACCATTTTTGTTATCCGCCTTTGTACCCTTTCCACAGTTAATTTATCCCCTTCAAATCCGGGGGATCATATCTGAGAACAATAGTCTAAGTGTGGTCTGATCACAGTCTTATACAACGGCATGATAACCATTTTATCTCTGCACATCAGTGTTCTTCTCATTATTGCAGCAATCCTCTGCATTACCTTCACTACTTTTGCAATATGTCCCCTAAATTTCAGGTTTCTATATCTCTTGTCTCTCCTACTTCCTGCAGTTTAACTCCTCCTATAGATTATGCAGCATCCCATCGATGTGTCCCAAACCTCAAGACCTTACATTTTGCTGCATTAAACTGACACCTCCATTCATTTGCCCATCTAGCTAGTTTATTCAAATCCTCTTGCAGGGCTACCACATCTGCATTATTACTAATAACCCTTCCCAGCTTCGCATCATCCGCAAACAACTGAATATCCCCTTGCAATCCATGGACAATGTCGTTGATATAAAAGTTAAACAATATAGGTCCCAGTACCGAGCCCTGTGGAACACCACGTGTAACCTTCTGTCTCTTTGATATTGCTCCACCATACACAACTCTCTGATACTATCTGACAGCCAATCCTGAATCCAGTTGACCAATCTGACATCCAGACCCATGTGCTGCAATTTGAATATCAGCTTATCATGTGGCACCCTGTCAAATGCTTTTGCTAAGTCTAAGAAAATGGCAGCATATGCCTTTCCCTCATCAACTGCTCTTTTAACTTTATTATAAAAGGCTAGCATATTACTAACACAAGAGCACCCCTTAATAAATCCATGTTGGCTCTCACAGATAACATTACCCTCATCTGCCCAATGCTGTATACAGTCCCTCACTAATTTTTCCAAGATTTAACAACTACTGATGACACACAAACTGGCCTATAATTAGATACTTCCAGTCTGCTACCGCCCTCATGCAATGGCAATATCTTACCCTCCTTCCATTCCATGATATGGCCATTTGAGAGATGAAAACCCATATTTGGAGGGAAAACCTCCTTCTGTATAAGACTGGATAATTCACTTGAAATGAACATGGTTCTTTCCACTTAAATGGGGTCATGTTCTCATTATAGAGAAAACTTGTTGGAGATAAACTGAAAGTGCTGATTAAAAGATATTTGTGATGATATTTGAGCTGGAGAAATATTTCAGGATGATGCCTAACTAAATAAATTGGTGCAACATATATATATATCTTTGATTACCATCATCATCATCATCATCATCAATGGACCTCTATGTCTGATAATGTAAGGTTCATATTTATGCAGAGACAAATTTTTTCAATATATTTCAGGTCTCCTCCAATAAGTCAAATATGGCTATGAGGTCATGAGGCTATAGGTATATATGGCTATCAAGCCTGTTAATTACATTATTATATCTGTTCTTCTGTTAAGCTGCTTTTGCAGGATGAAGAACAGTCACCTCTACATGAAACTAGCTAACTCAGCTTCAAATGAAAAGTCCTTACAAAGGCTTTTCGCATCTTAGGTGGAATTAAAATCTACATCTTTCCAAAAATCCAATAAGCAGAGTGAAGAACATAAAGAAATTCACAGACATTGCCCATGTGGATTCAAACCCATAGTCTGATGGTTAAAGAGCAGAAATGCTATCCACATGGTCAGCCAGGATGGCAGGCAATTCATAAAATTATATACAATGATATTATAATGGAACATAAAACCATTTCCATTCATATGTAAAGAGAAATACAGGAACAGATTAAATAATAAGTAAAAAAAATATGAGATTTCACTTTCACTTATTTTATAATATAATTTTGGAAACTCCTAAATACAAAAAATTGGAACAATTAATTTGAATTTCATTTAGTTATTTCCATTTATATTCTAAATATATTTAAATAAGCATTACAAAATAGTTTTCCATATGAAAAAATAATAGATTAATACATAAAAATAAATCAAGAAATCAGGAATTTTCCACTGTGGTGTCTAACACCACAAGATGTTTTTATGCGAGTTCATCCAGGAAAGGTTGCAAACTTATAGTATATATTTGTATTATGAGAGGGTTAAGGGTTATATAATCCAGAAAAATCCTGCTGTGGAGACTAAACAGGAAACTTTTCAAGCTGCAGGCTTCCAGTAAGAAGAATGGCTAGTGTGCATATCTACTAGCATTTGTGTAATACCTGTCCAATAATGAAGTCATAAAAGAAATGTATATATGTAAAATATTGTATGTGAAATAACGAAATTTCATATTCAATGATAACTTAATAGCTTTTACTTCAACAATACTTTGTGATATGAAAAGTCAATATTTTACTGTACTTGACAATAACAAAGTAATTCCATGATGTCTATGGGCAGTGAAGAGCAGTAAACAAAGGGAAGATTTAAAGAGACAAGTCCCAGTTTGTGAAACATGTTGGAAAGTGATGAATGACAAAACTCCAAATTAAAGGATGTCAGGCATCTTTGCACTGAGAGTATAATCCACAAATATATCATGAACTTCATCTGTAATGAATCTTATCTTACCTCTGAACTGAAAGGCAATCCCCTTTCAACCAAAAGTCTCTTTTATTCTTCCCTTTCCCCAACAGATTTAAAAATATTTTAAGATGTTTTCTTCTGAACTGGAATGTTGTATAATATCAATAATAGCTTCATTTACTACTGTGTGGTCTATTAAAAATAAACCCATTTTCAGGAAAATATATATTTTTTTAATTTAGTTTAAATATATTCATAATAATTCACTTAAATGAATATAGTAGAAAGAACCTGAAAGTTTAAGCCGGAATTGCTTTTGCAAATTTCTTATTAATGTTAGAAAGCAATTTTTTTTCTGCCACTTGCTATCAGGATCTGCGCTACTGCATTTCTTATACGGATATCTCTGTAACAGTTCAAAAATGAAACGTCAACAGGAATAAACTGATCAGGATGTCAAAAAATTAATGTTAAAATGAAACCAAATGAAACAACAACAACAACAAAAAATAAGAAGAAGAAACCTCTTACAATGTAGAAATAAATACAACAAATGTTGTATTTATTTCTCTAAATTTAAAATGCAACAGTTGTCATCTTGGCTAATGCTTGGGAAGTGATGATTTAGCCTTGAGGCATCATTAATTTCTTGGCTGAGTTATTAAAACAGTCCTGCCATCTCAATTCAGAATTAGTGAGAACTTGTTAAATCATGAATGATTAATGACTGGCAATCATGGGCTTTATATTATCAATATTATCATTATAAACAGCTGGTAACCATGATTGAAAATAAGCAAAAAAACAAGGATAGCAGCTGGGATCAAGCAAAAGTGGAGACAACAAAGGAAGTGCTCTCTAGTCATTTAGAAAATACAGATAACAATTATTTTTTAAAAATTAAACAAAAGTGAAAAATAGAGTGTAATCTCTTCCTGTGCTGCACCATTTCAAACAATACATATTATTCATATTCACTCTAAACTTTAATTATTAGAAGGATGTACATACATTTAATTTAATGTATGAAACAGTGAAAATTTACCACATAGAGTACTGAATTTTTTTTTTTTTTTTTTAAATGACCAATGTGTTCAAATCATTTATATTATGATATTGTAATTTGTATGGATGGATAAGAATAATTTGTATAGTTCCTATTACAATCATTAAAGCTATGAGTCATAAACTGCAATGTTTCAGAACATACATTTTCAATGATATATTAAAATGTAAAGTGATTTATTGTCACCTTGAGATATCCATGTTTCAATTTCATTTTTATTTTCTCTAGTATATAATTTATAAGCATGACTGGTTAAAAGGCCACAATATCTATAAATTTGTTTTCTTCATAATAAACAGTACCAGTTTTGATATGATAATGATATGTGAATTACTTCTGTTTGCTCTTTTTTGTTGCTTTTTTTTATTTTTATTAAAGGATTGTTAATCAGCCTTCACAAATAGAACACAATGTACAGTAATTTATTGAAAAAAAAATAAAGAAATAAAAATCCAAAAATACTTATTTTGAGGGTTGTTTTTTATTATTATTTTAAATTTATATTTTAGTTCAAGAATGAAATTTACATACCATTCTTGATATTAATCACACAACCATTTCTCCATTCAAGCAGCTTATACTCATTTATGTTCTATATTTATATCATCATCATTAAATTTCTGATATGTGCCCTCAAGGAGTGTATAAGACATGATAGTACTAAATAAAGTTTACATTCCTAACTTCCTATTAACAATTTTACTCCAAATTAGTCTTATCCATCAGAAGTTGTCCGATATTATCATATCTAATATTTTGGTCTTCTAAGGCAGCACTTCCCAAACTGTGGGCCGTAAGTTTTGTTGACGGGTGTCGTGAAATAATGAAAACAAATTTAAAATGTTTTAAGACTAAGTAGATTTTTTTTTTTTAATCTTAAAAGAAACATATTTAATTTATATTATTTCTTTTTTATATTTTAATGGAAAAAATCACACATTGGCGTTGGTTCACAAATTTTGCTTCTTGGTAATTTCGGCAATTAATGAATATTAATAAATATATGGGTTTAAAAAAAATACATTATTAATAAATATATAAGTTTAGGGAGCACATTGCAAAAGTGGCTAAATCAGCTCATCAGATCACTTGGTTACTGAAGAATACTTTGATGAGCAGAGACAAGCAGGTTATTGTACCTCTTTATCGAGCCTTGATAAGACTCCATCTTGACTACTGTGCCCAGATCTGGGTGCCAGGGTTTCTTCTTGATGGGGAGGAGGTGGAGAGGATCAAGAGGCGAGTGACCAAGATGATAGGAGGTCTATGGAATGAACCTTATGAGAACAAGTTGAAGATTTGTGGGTTGCAGAAATTTGTTGATAGGTGGAAAAGGGGTGATATGATTGAGACGTTCAAATTACTGAAGGATTTCTATAAGATTAATTCAGAGGATATTTTTGAGAACAGGTCTGGTGGTGAGAGGACTAGGAGCCATCCATGGAAACTGGGCAAGAGTGTGGTTAGCAAGGGTGTTAGAACTAGGTTTTTTACTTGGGGAGTGGTGAATGAGTTCAAGACAAAGTATGATAGATATTGTGTGGATGTTGAATAGTTGTTTAGGGCCTCCCTCGATGAGTCTAAGGACTCCTTGGAGTTGCCCATAATAATAATAATAATAATATGCTTATTCATATAAGTTTCATTTCAAAAGTATTGATAAGAAACACAAAAAAGATTACAAACGCAAAATCTTGAATATAAATACAATAAATATTATAATAATATATGTCTATATTACGATTTTTTTTTTCCTCGATGGGAGCTGTGAAATATTTTAATTTTTCTAAAGGGGAGCTTGGCATCCATAAGTTTGGGATGCACTGCTCTAAGGCACTTTCTAACTGCATCAATACATTAAGTCTCGGTTTTCCTTTGGGTCTTTTTACTACTATTAATTGCTAAGCTTCTTTTAACCCATTCTGTTTGATATAATAAACAATGTGAAGAGCTTAGGATCTTTCTCAGACATAGCCTAGTTAGCCAGTCTTGGGCATGGACTGCAGGGTTTTTCTTCTCAGTTTATCTGGGGTTTTCATCCTGCAAGCAGGCAAACCGACCTTGAGAACGCTTCTACAAACATAGGATTCACTGAGAGGCATAGGGCTTAAAAATTTTTATTAAAGTATTAGCCTTTACAAGCAGACACAATACACAGTAATTTACTGGGGAAAAAAAAATCCCAAAATACTTGAGGTTAATGTTTTTATCATAGTTTAGTTCAAGTATGAAATTCGCACACTATTCTTCCTAGATATTAATCACACTACCATTTCTCTATTCAAGTAGTTTATACTTATTTATGTTCTATATTCATATCTTCATCACCAGATTTCTACTTTGTGCCCACAAGGGATGTATACAGCATACTACAAAAAAAAAAAAAAGTTTACATTCCTCCAAATTGGAGGAATGTAAACTTTTTAGAATCTGTTATCTGTCAGATTCTAAAATGACAATGATACAAGAATTAGTTGCATTATTACAACTAATTCTTGGTCTTCCTCTAGATTTTTTTGACTGCAATCAATTGCTAACTTTTATTTTCTTCACATTATGTTTAAGTGACCATACCACCTGAGATTAGCTTAGCTCTGCTAACACATTCTTGAATACTAACAAAGTCAAGTTCTTTCATAATATTGTTTTTAATATGATTCTGCCACTGATGCAATCTGTTTACATCACTAATTTTTCTCAGAACTTTCATATATCTGTGGTCTCCAGTCTTTGATAATCTGCTTTATTTCTAACCAAGCTGTTAGGTACATAAGTTAAAACTGGTTTGAACATTGTCTTGTGTACAGCTAGTTTAGTGTTTTGACTAATTTCTCTTTTATTCTATATTTATTCAGCTGACTCCCCATCATATCAGCTTTACTAATTCTGTTCTATATTTCTATATTAATTTGACTATCTTTACTAAAAACTGTACCTAAATAGTTAAAATGTTTAATTTGTTCTATAGGTTCTCCAATCAGGATTCAGTTGATGTTTTCAGTGCTCCTGCTTATTTTCATAGTCTTTGCCTTTTTATTGCTGATTTTCATACAACATTTATTCAATTCAGTTTAGTTAGGGAATCTTGCAGACTTATTTAACTTAACATTATCTGCATAAAATAAAGGGCTGAGTTAAATATCTCCAATTTTGATATCAGACAGAATACCATTTTCCTCCATAATGTGCTCCATATAGATGATGAATAACAGTGATAGCATGCATCCTTATCTTATACCTGATTTTACATCAAACTATATTTCTGTATCTCCTTCAATTTTAACTGCCAACTTATAACTTAAATATAGATTATGTATTGCTCGACGTAATGCTGCATTTACACCATATAATTGTAACACTCTGAACAAATTTTCTCTTGCCACCTGTCATAAGTCTTTTTAGATTTACAGAACTTATATACAGATTCTTCCTACATTGCTGTGATTTCCTAATCATTTGTCTTAAACTGAAGATCTGGTCCTAGCAACCTTTATTTGGCATGAATGAACCCAGCACTTGTTCTTCTCCAAGTTTCTCTTTAAGAATTTTTCATTGTGTCTTTAGAATAATTTAATTAACATTTCTGATATTTTGTCAAAGTCCAATTTCATCATCAGGGAACAACATACAAATTGGTATGTGCATAGAGCACTACACTAGGTAAGTAACAACGAAGAAGAGTAAGAACAACAAAGAGTAGACCTGGAGTCCAAAATTGTGTACCCTAGTTGGCTGGATTATAGTCCAAGAGACTTTTAGACTATGATCCTGTCACTGCACAAATCAAAACCCTTCATAGGCTCCTAAAGAGAGTTGATTACTAGACTGTATAAATTACCAAAAAATGAATCCACACAATTCCAACCCCAAGGCTATCAAAAATCTACAAACAAAATGTGCCATTCCCAACTGCAAATTACTGATTCGCCCACATACAAATTAACTAAACACTTGGCCAAAGTGCTCTCTTAGTATATGGAAACATCTCCTCACACAGAGAAAACTCTGCCCACTTTAACTTCAGTATACAGAACTTCACCCTCCAAAATACTGACACAATGGTCAGTTTTGATGTCTCCTCTCTCTATTCACCAGTGTTCTACTTAGATACTTTGGACCTTATCCAAGGTCCTTTTATAGAGATGATTCCTTTTATTGTACTCTTTCCTCCATTTCCTAATTACTCCATAATTATTTAAATTAAGGGGATATTAAATCCCACATTGTTTTAAAACCGAATAAGAAACTCAAAGATCGGAATCAAAGAGTTTCATGCCAAATATAGTAACTATAAACGTATCAGCGACTACTAGCGTAAGCTAAAGCACATAGTACAAACTAGGGCAACTCGTAGCAAAAGTGGAGAAAGTTCTGATCGCTATTCTTAATATTTTCCATAATGTAAAACCCATCTCCTAGGAGATGTATGATGTTATACATTATGGTGGGAGGTCACTACCCAGACCGGTTTCGATCTTTATTGAGATCTCGTCAGTGAGTAGCTAGACCAAAGTATAATACTTTGATCTAGCTACTTAATTTAAATAATGTTTACATCACCAAAATGAAGCCTATTGGCTCTTTATTTTAAATAATTTATGGGTGCACCTTTTTGACAACTTGTATAACAGAGTATGTAAGTTCTTTTCGCTATACCCTTAGCATTATACTTTGGTCTAGCTACTCACTGATGAGATCTCAATAAAGATCGAAACCGGTCTGGGTAGTGACCTCCAACCATAATGTATAACATCATACATCTCCTAGGAGATGGGTTTTACATTATGGAAAATATTAAGAATAGCGATCAGAACTTTCTCCACTTTTGCTACGAGTTGCCCTAGTTTGTACTATGTGCTTTAGCTTACGCTAGTAGTCACTGATACGTTTATAGTTACTATATTCGGCATGAAACTCTTTGATTCCGATCTTTGAGTTTCTTATTCGGTTTTAAAACAATGTGGGATTTAATATCCCCTTAATTTAAATAATGTTTACATCGCCGAAATGAAGCCTATTGGCTCTTTATTTTAAATACTCCATAATTACTTTGAAAGATTACTGAATGAAACAAAAAGTAAAAGCACAGTGGTAGAAAATAGTCAAAAGGAATGCAATCATCAGTACATATCAATACTTGAGGTACAAAACACCATCAAAAATATGAAATTAGTTGGAGAAGGTATTTGACCAGAAATGCTGAAATGTGAAGGTATAAAAGTTTTACAGTGGCTACTATGTATAATTCAGATTGCCAAATTTAGATTATTAAAGTCGATTTCTCATAGTATCCATTTATAGAAATGGAAATAAAATTAAATGTGAGAATTACATAGACATTTCCTTACTGAGGGTCACAGGTAAGATTTATGTGAGCACATTTTAGAAAAAAACAAAGAAATATTGTGGAGAGGCAACTTGAAGAACAAGAAGCTGGGCTATAGCCAAATAGAAACGGTAACTCAGATTTTCACTTGAAGATAAACAGTTGAAAAATCAAAGAATATAACAAGGGTCTATATTTAAGTTTTGCAGATCTGAAAATACTAATGACAAAGTGCCAAGAGAATAGCTGTTCAGAATGCTACGATTATATGGTGTCAATGCAGCATTATATCGTGGAATACACAATCTATATTTGAGTTATAAGTTAGCGGTTAGAATTGAAGCAGTTACACAAAGGTAGTTTGATGTAAAATCATGTACAAGACAAGGGTACACGTTATCTCTGCCTTTCTTCATCATTTATATGGAGCACATCATGAAGGAAAGTGGCATTAGGCCTGATATCAAAACTGGAGATATTCAACTCAGCTATTTACTTTAATATTATGCTGTTAAATAAGTCTAGTAGAAGTCTGCAGTGTTCCCTAACACAACTGAATTGGATAAAATGCAATAAAAAGACAAAGACTATGAAAATAAACAGGAACACTGAAAACATCTATTGTATACAGTGAAGATGTCAAATTAAATATGGAAATAGATAACAGAATTAGCAAAGCTGGTATGGTAAGGAGTCAGCTGAATAAATTTATATGGAATAAGAGAGAAATTAGTCAAAACATTAAACTAGATGTACAAAAGATGGTGTTCAATACAAATTTATGTATATGGCAGCTGGGCCAGAAATAAAACACTTGATTAAAGATTGGAGACAACAGATATGAGCATTCTGAGAAAGATTAGGGAAGTGAACAGGTGACATCAATGACAGTATCATTAATAATATAAACACATTACGGGTTTAAATGTCAGGTTAGTCAAATGGATTCAGGATTGGCTGACTGATAGGTATCAGAGAGTTGTGTATGGTGGGGCAATATCAAGGTTACAAGTGGGGTTCCACAGGGCTCAGTACTGGGACCTGTATTGTTCAACCTTTATATCAATGATATTGTCAATGGATTGCAAGAGGACATTCAGTTGTTTGTGAATGATGTGAAGCTGGGAAGGGTTATCAGTAATAGTGCAGATGTGGCAGCCCTGCAAGAGGATTTGAATAAACTAGACAGATGGGCAAATGAATGGAGGTTTCGGTTCAATGCAGCAAAATGTAAACTCTTGAGGTTTGGGATCTATCAATGGGAGGATGAATACTTGATTGGAGGAGCTGTACTGGTGGAGTTAGGGGAAGACAAGAGATCTGGAGGTGATGATTGATAGAAAACTGAAATTCAGGGAGCATATTGCAAAGGTGGGGAGGGTAACTCAGAGGATTGCTGTAATACTGAGAAGGACGCCGACCTGCACAGATAAAAGAGTTATCATTCCGTTGTATAAGGCCTTGATCAGACCACACTTAGACTATTGTTCTCAGATTTGGTCCTCAGGATTTGAAGGGAATAAACTGACTGTGGAAAGGGTACAGAGGCGGATAACAAAGATGGTTTCAGGACTGTACAATATGAATTATGAGGATCGACTGAGGGAATGCGGACTGCAGAGTTTGGTGGATAGAAGGAGGAGAGGTGATATGATCGAGACTTTTAAACTGTTGAGAAGCAGTTACAGGGTAGACAGTGGAGAGTTCTTTCACTTGGTGGAATGGCGAGAAGAAGTGATGACAAGGGGTCATCCCTGGAAGTTACGAAAGGAAGCTGTGCGAAAGAGGGTGAGGAGTGGTTTCTTTGCGTGGAGGGTGGTTGAACTTTGGAATGCACTGCCTGAGAGAGTGGTTGGAGCGGGAATAGTCAATGGGTTCAAGGAGTGGTATGATAAATTTTGTGTTTCCTAAAAATGACCTCCCACGATGAGTTTTTTGACTCCATGGAGGCCTGGATAATAATAATATTATTAAATGGTAGAATTGAAGGACAGTCCAGCATAGGAAGCCCGAGAAAGAAATGGATGGATAACATTAAAAAAAAAGTACCCACTTAAACTCCATAATAGAACTTCATAAAAAGACAGCAACCAGAAAGAAATGGCAAAAGTTTTCTTTGAGGAACTCAACCTGCCATGAGTGGAAGAGAAGAAGGATTCAGCACTGTGTTAATATAGCTAATCTCAAGCGACATATATAGTCACTTAAACAGAATGTGAAAGGAAAGGTTAGCAAAGCAAGTATTTATTGATAGAATCTCAGGAAAAAGAAAAAGATCCAGAGGAAGTTCAAAATCTTAGTGGTTTATATAGTAAAAAGTGTCCTGGAAGACTGAAATATAAAATTTGATCATCCGTTCCAATGATCCGATCGCAAGTCGAAAATCATATGAACCATCAGGATTTATGAACAATTAAAATGCTTCAATGCTAAAACGTATAGGTCTGTTTTTTTTTGTACCTTTAACTAATTTTACTCTTATTGTTGCTTAGGCTTCTGTGGAGTGAGAACATATTAGAATTGTTTTTTGTTGTTGTTATTCCACATGAATTATAACATAGAATTATGGTATACAGAAAGTGTAATAAATAATGAAACATGAGTGCATGCCAGCTGAAAACACATGGAAGAAGAGTAATTATTCAAAGTTCTATTTTATTTATTAGACAATTCATTAGAGAAAGTACAGGAGTAACAACAAAAGTCTTCAAATTCAGAAATGCAACAGAGCATTCAGGAGATGGTTCAACAAATGCATAACTTGTGGAAGGTCTAGAACTTATCTTCAGGGGATGACAGAGCAGTAGGAATGGGCTTTAAATATCTGCATTATCTTCGGCTTAGTATGCCTTTTCTTTTCTGAATAAATATCTCTATACCAAGGCAATTGCAGCTTGCATCATTTTGTCTATTTTGCTAAATCTCTCCATATTGGTGTCCATTTTCTCAAACAACCAAACTGCTTCATTAGCAGAGGCAAATTCCTCTGTTAATGAAGCAGTTTGGTTGGTAGATGGCATTGGTGTAGATGATGATGATGGTAGTTGCAGTTCACTGTAGTTGGGGGATTATTGAGTGGTGGAGATGGATAGCTGTGGAGTAGGTGTCCTCCTTCGATGAGTCTTTCGAATCCTTGGAGGTGTCACGTAATAATAATAATATGAAGAATTTGATGATAAATCTAAAAATGTTCTCTGACATATCAGTATCTTTTAACGGTGTTATGAAAAGTGTTTCTTTTTCCTAAATTATATTGTGTAGATTTGCATAATAGTGCTTTTGTGTGGTAGCCAGACTGGATATAATCATTGTACTGTGGTATTGTGGTTCCAAAAGTGTTCGCTTTGGTTGTTATCTTGATTAATGTGAAAGTGCTCATTAATGTTACATAAATGGCAGCAGTGGGAGTAAAGAAGTGTACACCAGCGGCACGTAAGGTCTCAACTGAGAGATTGATTTTTTCCCTGAACTTTTCACAGTGGATAAGATGCAATAATTGTTTCATGTATGTGTCCAAAAACGTTAAAGATTTATGGAGTTTTAAATTGAACGATAAAGAGGAACCTATCATAGTATGTGAGAAGCGTGATGAAAGGAGAGGATGTTCTTCCAAAAATGAGAACGGTGTTACCAGAAATAATCAGGAAATGGATGAGAGTGCTTGCGATGGTAATAATAGAAATGAAATGAAGGAGCTTAGGCAAGAGTTAATGAAAATGAAGAGTCATGTTAAATGTATGGAAAAGGAAATTGAACGTTTAAAGAAGAGCATAACTGGCGTAAATGACAAGGAAGTTAATAAGAAGCAGCAAATATCTAAGGATGATAGGGTTAATTTATATGGTGACTCAATCATTAAAGGTGTTGTAAAAGTTAAGTGCACAAGACATGTTTTACAGGTGGTACAATACAACAAATATAAAATGCTTTGCATAGAAGGAAGGAACGGGCATCAGAATTAGTGGTAGTGATTGGCACAAACGACTTGAACAGTGAGACAAAGAATGTGGAAAGGGATCTGAAGAAGTTGTTGCAGGAAGTGAAGAATAATGATGTCACTGGAAAAGTGGTTAGTTTGTTGCCAGATATGACAGTAGTGAACTGAGAAGGAGAGCAATGATACTGAACAAAATGGCTGAATCGTATCAGGCAGAGAGTGTTCGATTTGTGAATGTATGAAATAAATTTGAAGGGAGGTTAGAATTGTTCAAAGCCAATGGAATGCATCCGAATGGGTTTGGTGTTGGTCATTTGGAGTGATTGTTGTTTAATAAGAGTGCACAGTGTTGATATGAAATTAGTCGGAGAGTGGTTGAGAAGCAGGTTGTGGAGAAGGATGGATACAAAGGTGAGGAAGTGCAAAATGGTGATCATAAGAACATAAATGAAAATCAACAAATATGTTGATGGGATGGCATCAAAGATCGGAGAACTGTTATGCTGGTATACGAATATACGGAGTATCAGAAATAAAGGCCCGAGTTGACAGCATTGATTGGATCAGTATGCCCAAAGATAATTGGCATAAGTGAAACTTGGTTGACTGAGGATGATATACTGTCAGGATTTGAAATGGTAGGATACAGAATTTTCTGAAAGGATAGGAAGGTCAAGAGAGGAGAGGTAGTATTGTTCATAGTAGCAGAGGAATTGTGTCCTTCAAGAGTTGAAGTGATAAATAGTAGTGTGTGTGTGAAGATTTTGAAGCTGTTTGGTGTGAAGTTGAGATCAATGGAATAGTATGTCTAATAGGATGCTGTTATAAGCCAGGGAATGTAGAGAGTATTGATTGTGAAATGCTTAGAAAAATTAGTTCGACAAGTAAAAGGAAGTTGATCCTAATTGGAGATTTTAATTATAGGAATGTGGATTGGAAAGAAGAGATAGTGTACAGTAAGGAGAGTGAATTTGTTAAATTTCTGAGGGGTAACTATATAGAGCAGCATGTGATGGAGGCAACAAGGTTTATCAGTGTTAGATTTGGTGATATCTAAAATCCAAGGGAATTTTTCTGCTATGTGGCAAGCAAGAAGAAAAATAATTATGGCAGGTTGATGCTGGTAGGTAGTTATGGTAGCAGGGTAACCATAGCAAAAGATATAGTGGAATAATTTAACAAACACTTCATCAGTGTATATCATAGTGGTGTGCATGATGCTGTGCAACATGTAGAAGAAATGCAAAAATCAGGAGAATTCAAGGTGAAAGAATCAGAGGTGTATCAAGTGTTGCTCAGGTTAGATATTAATAAGGCTGTTGAAATGGATGACATATCTCCACCTACTTTTAAAGAATGTGCAATGGAGTTAGCTGTGCCATTGTCCTGGTTATTTAATGAGAGTCTTGCAGTGGGTAAGGTTCCTAAGGAGGGATAGAAGGCAAAATAATATTTCTCCACAAGCATGGTTAGAGAACAGAAGTTTCCAATTATAGACCGGTGTGTATATCTGCAGTTATTATCATTACTACGGGAAACTCCAAGGAGTCCTTAGACTCACTGAGGGAGGTTAAACACCATGTCAAGAACTATTCAGCATTCACACAGTATCATACTTTGCTTTGAACTAATTCACAGACTGGCAGCTTATTCCACTCACTCACCACTCTCCAAATAAAAAACCTGGTTCTAACACCCTTGCTAACTACACTCTTACTCAGTTTCCATGGACAGCCCCCTAGTTCTCCCACCACCAGACCTGTTCTGAAAAATTTCTTCTGAATTAATCTTGTAAAAATCCCTCAGTAATTTGAATGTCTCAATCATATCATCCCTTTTCTGCCTATCAACAAATTTCTGTAACCCACAGATCTTCAACCTGTTCTCATAAGGTTCATTCCATAGACCAGCAACCATCTTGGTCCCTTGCCTCTGGATCAAGAAGAAGAAACCCTGGCACCCAGATCTGGGTGCACAGTAGTCAAGATGGAGTCTTATGAAGGCTCAATAAAGAGGAACAATAACCTGCTTGTCTCAGCTCGTCAAAGTATTTTTCAGTAACCAAATGACCTGATTTAGCCACTTTTGCTATGTACCCCCCTAAACTTCAACTCCCTATCCATCAACACTCCCAAATCTCTGGCTTCGTCAATTTCCTGGAGTACAGTTCCACCAATGTGGTATACAGCTGCTAACCTTTTCACCCCAAAATGCATAACCTTACACTTTGCCACATTAAAATGATATCCATTCTCCTTAGCCCAATCTGCCAATCTATTCAAATCATCTTGCAAATTTCGACATCATGCGTATTCACTATTGCTCTACTCAACTTTGCATCATCGGCAAATAAAAGTTTCTCTCAGATCCTTTCCTATATCATTAATGAAGTTGTGATCAACGTGTTGGAAAAATTGGTTAGAAATATAATACAGGATTGGGTTGATGAACATAAGATTCTCTATGACGGTTAGCATGGGTTTGTGAATGGCAGGTCTTGTTTTAGCTGCTGTTTCATGATAAGGTGACGAATATGTTGGATGAGGGAGAATCATATACAGTAATATTCTAGGACTTTGCAAAAAACATCTGATAGATTACCAGAGGATATTTTCAGGATAAGTTGGTGTACAAGCAGAAGAGGATGGGAATAGAGTATATTGGTTAGATGAATGGGAGATTGGTTCTGTTAACAATACCAGCAAGTTGTGTATGATGGAGCCATGTCTCAGAAAAGGAAGGTCATCAATGGTGTGTATCAGGGTTCTGTTCTTGGGCACCCTACTGTTCAACTTGTTTGTTAATGATATTTCATGTGGACTGACTGGGAATCTTCAAATATTTGCCGATGATGCAAAGTTAGGTAGAATTATCAAGAGTAGTGCTGATGTTAATTCTCTACAGGAAGATTTGAAGAGACTTTTAGCTTGGACAAATGAGTGGGGTTGCAGTTTTAATGTTAACAAATGCAAGGTGTTACACTTTAGGATACAGAGATATAAGGCTATATACTGTATTGGTGGGCTGTACTTCAGGAAGTGAGATTTGGGATCCTTAAGTGATGGTGGACAGAGGACTGAAGTTCCGGGGGCACATTGCACATGTTGCAAAGACTGCACATCATATTGCTGCCATGATAAAAAGTACACTGACATGTAGGGATAAGATGGTGGTGGTGGTGGTGCATCTGTACAAATGACCAAAGCAATATCAGGACTCTGGAATGTTAGTTATGAAGAGTGTTCGAAACAATGTGGATTACAAAGGTTGGTGGATAGGAGGAAAAGAGGAGATATGATACCTTCAAGTTATTTAATGGATTCTATCAGATTAATATGGAAGAAATTATAAAAAGAGTGGATGTTAAGATGGGAAAAATGAGAGGTCATCCCTGTAAAAGGATGACCTCTCATTCTTCTGAAGTACAGAGGTCATCCCTGTATAAAGATGTGGTGAAGAAGGGAGTGATAGATTTTTAACTTGGAGAGTTGTTAGTGAGTGGAATGCATTGCCCAAGTGCGCTCAGCGTAGACAGTGTAAATAACTTCAAAACTCATTATTTTAGACATGTTGCTGATTGAGTGGGCCTCCCATAATGAGTCTGTTGACTCCATGGAGGTTACCAAATAATAATATATTCTACATTGAAATATCCTTAAAAAATGCCAGTATGAACAGACAATGTATGAGACTTATGAACAGATTTTCTTACCTTCTTAAGTATGCTTGCATAAATCTTACTTGAAGTACTCAGTAATGAACCTCTCTTATTCTCACATTTAGTTTATTTTCCTTTTTATAGATGGATATTACAAGAGCTCTAATTTATTGGGAATACAACCTTCTGAACACTACAGCACAGCACAGCCATTGTAAATTTTATACCTCCATATTTGAGCTTTTCTGGTTGAATATTATCTACTACAGCTGCGTTTCCACATTTTAGATTCTTAATGGCTCTTTTTCTATCTCAGTATCAATATTTAATCCTGATTGATTTCATCTGGAATATTTTCTGTAACTATGCAGTTATGTTTGTTTTGTTTTGCAATTTTTCCCGACAGTGAGAATTTTTTTTTTCAGGTTACTTTTATCATCTGATTTCTTTTACTGTATTCTCTCCTTCATTTCTAAGCTTTATCAATAGCCTCCAGAACATTCTGCCACTTTTCCATATTTTCCAGTTGAAATCCTTCTATGGTAACTTTGTTCAGTAACTCCTGTTGTCCAAATATCATTGTTTTAGTTTTTTCAAAACTGACATTTAGTCAATATCTTTTTCCTTCCATGTAGAGTGTTTGCAGTGTCCATTCCAGCCTTGCTGCATCTTCTTCAATCAGGACGATGTCATCTGCAAAGCAGAGATAGTTTATTCTCGTGCCATTTACTGAAATTCCTCAACCTTCTTCTTTAATCTTATCTAGTTCTCTTCCCAAACAGTAGCGGATTGTGTTCCTTTGAGGCCCTAGGTGCAATTTTGTTTAAGGCCCTTTAATAAAATACTTAAATAATAACAAGTTTTTTCTTTATTTATAATTATTTATTTAATTTGTCTAGCTAGTATTACAACTTACAATGCTACCTTTCGTGTTTTAAATCTGAAAACTGATCAATAATGTTAGCATAATTTAACATATTAACTATATTATTTTCTATAAACATTATACAGGGTGTTCGGGATAAATTTGACAGTTTCGTAAGGAAAAAGAAAATCTTCTTTGTATCTATTAAATTTAATGAATTGACAAAAAAACATTACAGGCAGAGTTAATTACAATACTACCAACAAGATTTACTCAAAATAACCACCATTAGCATCGATCACAGCTTCAATTCTGCTTCGGAACCTCGAACAAGCTGATGCTACAGTCTCCCTGGGAAGGGCCGCAAAAACTGTTTTAATTTTATCCATTAACTGGGCTTTTGTATTACTGGAAGTGCGATTGGTGTCTTTTTCAACTGCGCCCCATACAAAATAATCCATGGGGTTAAGGTCTGGGGAGTTTGGAGGCCAAACATTTGGACTGGTGAAGTCGTAGAAATTTTCAGACAACCATTTTTGACTTTTCCCAGAGGTGTGGCAAGGGGCCGAATCCTGCTGCCATACATACGGCCTACCATTGGCTACCCTTGTTATCCAGGGCTTGACTACAGTTAGCAACTCCACGAACAAAGCCCGAATTCCAATGCCAGGGTTCTTCAACACCTGTTCCTGCAGATTTGCGAGGAATTCTGCTGTACGAACGCAATCAGATCGTCTGCTAGGGATCTTTCTTCTTGCTACATCCTCGTAGTCACCATTGCAAGTCTCTAGTTCATGCCTGATTGTTTTTACTGTATTCAGGGAGCATTGGGCAGCAGTCGTAATATCCTTATTTTGATGGCGGGCACGAATCATCATGATACAAGTTATTCTCTTCCATGATTCAGGTGGGTTCCAGCTATCCATCCTTTCTGACATCTTGTATATGAATGAAGAAGGGTCCAAACTTTTAAATGAAGAGAAGTGTGTGTTAATACATGTAACTTACGGAAAAATATAATTAATTATAAATATGTCAAATTTATCCCGAACACCCTGTAGATAACTCATTTAAATGAGTCTGCCCTAAACTATTTCTTAAATAATTTTTTATTCTTTTTAAGATTGAAAAAGAATATTCGCCACTAGCATTGCTTATTGGTAAAGTCAAAAAAAAAAATTTAAGACTGTTTTTAAGAGGCATATTATCTTTTTGCTATGTAATTTTTAAGGCCCTAGACACATGCCTAATGTGCCTATTGGGTAATCTGCCACTGTTCCCAGATGTGTGATGAAGATGATTGGTGATATTGGGTCTCCTTGTCTTGTGCCTTGACTAGTGGCAAACCAATCTCCAGTCACACCTGCTATCCTGTGCTTGTGCTTGGCTGCTTACATCAATTGGCAGATCAATTTCTTGTCCACACAATAGGATTCCAAGACTGCCCGTGTTACATTTTGGTCAATATTATCAAAGGTCTTTTGGAAGACCACAAAACAGCAGTAGTTCTTCAGGTGTTCTTTTTGTTCTTTTTTCAAGCTTTTTTTGCTATTAGTCTAAGTGCAAGTATTTGTTGCACTATACTTCAATCTTTACGGAATCCAGCTTGCTCATCAGGAAGATGTGCCTCCATATGACCCCTTCAGGTGTTCTGTAAGCATTTTCATTAGCACTTTGCCAAGATGACTCAATAGTTTGTAACTGGTGCATTCTAAAGCACTGCCTTTCTTATGAAGAACAACCAAGACTGATTTTTTCCACTTTTCAGGGGCAAACCCTAATCTCCATATTTCATTATATAGCTTATGCAACCAATTTTACACCCGATTTTCCTCTATATTTTAGCATCTCGCCTATTATGTTGTCATTTCCAGGACTCTTGTTGTCCTTGAGATGTTTTATAGCCTTACTCACCTCCTCTTCCAAGATGTCACTTTCAAAGATCTCCCAGTGGAGAGATTGCTTTTAGTTCTTTGATTACTTCTGTTGCAGTATTATTTAGTTGATTTTTATATGTATATCTGTGTATGATTTTGGTCTTGTCCATCAATGTTTTATTATCTGCATCTATCTTTGACTGCTACTGATCTTGTTTGCCACTTCCTATTGACATTTCTTATAAGTTTATAGAGATCTCTAGTTTTGTGTTCTCCATAGTACTGTTCGATGTCTTTGCATTGGTCCTCCAACCATTTGGCTTTATCAGATCTTGCTGCTTCCATACTTCAGAGTTATACTGACTACAGTACTAAAAAAAAAGCAGTAGGTGGAAGTAATTCCTGAAAGAGAGAAGATCAACAAGAAATGGATGTCAGGAAACCCCGAAATTGGTACGAGAAAAAAGAACCGAAACTTAAAAGAGATAATTCAGAGGCAGCAGATGAGTTATACCATCAAAAATGCATTTTTGCATTATCTCTTTTAAGTTTCACTTCTCTTTTCTCTTGTACCAATTTCAGGGTTTCCTGAGTTATCCATTTCTTGTTGATCTTCTCTCTTTCAGGAATTACTTCCACTACTGCTTTTTTTTAGTACTGTAGTCAGTTGTTCTGCTCTTATATTTATATTCTGTTTTTCACTTGTGGCCTTAAGTTTAGTTTCTAGTATGTCCTGATATGCTGTTCTTAACCCGTCTTCATTTAGTCTCGAGATGTCTCTAGCTTTTTTTGGAACTTTCCTTTGTACTTCTGTTTCAGTTTTAGTCTTATATTCGCAATCACTAAGCTGTGCTCCGAATCAATATCAGCTCCTCTGAATGATCTGCAGCGTTGAACTGATGTTCTCCATTTCTGGTCTATTAATATCAGGTCAATCATATTTCTATGCCTGTCATCAAAGGAGCGTCATGTCCATTTATGACAATCTTTTTGTTGGAATTTGGTATTGCAAATCATCAGGTCGTTATCAGTGGCAAATTCCAGAAGCATCTCTCCATGTCCATTTATTTCTCCGTATTCAAATTTTCCCATCCTGTGATATTTCTGCCAATCATTGCATTCTAGTCTCCTCCATCAATGATGAGTATATCCTGCTTCAGCACCTCATCAATTTACAGTTGTAGATCTCTGTAAAATCTTTCAATCTCATCATTTGTGCTCTCCTCAGTGGGCGAATATACTTGAATGGTCGTGATATTAAATGGTTGGGCACCGAATCTTGCAACCATTAACCTTTCACTAACTGGTTTATATCCTATCATTGCCTGAACAGGCCTTGTTACTAAGCAGGAAACCTACACTTGCTTCATGCTTACTGTCATTTCCTGACCATAGAACTCGTCTACTATTTGTTTCTCCTGACAGTATCCATCTCATTTCTGAAATACCCCAGATGTAGCATCTGTATTTCTTCATTTCTTCTTGAAGCAATGAAGAAATATCAGTAGTGGAATATCAGTAGGTACATTCCATGTATCTACTGATATTCCACCCCTTACAGGATTGAGTTTGATTTCTTTGTCTTTGTTTTCAGTAGCTGATTTTTTCATCCAACCCTGATTGCTGAATTGGAGATACGGACCTTGTTTGATCAGGCGACATCCAAGTTGGCATGTCTTTTTTTTTCTTGTTCTTTGGCATTAGATTTCAATTGTATTCTCTTTAATGTCAGCACATTGACACTTATCTGACAAACTCTCTTGAAGAGCTTGGGAGAGATGTAAGAAGGAGCATATAGATCTGGTCTGGGGTATTTCCCCTCAGAGGCAAAGCTGGATGCCACTGAATGGGTCCCCAGGTTGCAGATCGGGGAATGGCCACCAGAGATGGTGGCTAGCTGCGAATAGCCAATAAGCAGTCCCAGACAAGAAGTGGAAATACTAACAGGACATGGTAAGTTAGTGAACAACTGCAGTAACTATATAAAATGCCACAGAAGTCCAATGATGATACTGCATCAAGGCTGTCCTAAGCCTAAACATAACCTATATGCTCCCTAACTTATAACTAAATGAAAAACTTTCTATAATTTGCATTCATTTTTGTATAATACATTATCATATACTCTGGCAATGCATTCCAATTACTCACCAATAACTCAGTGAAAAATATGCTTCTACTCCATCATACAACTTTTACAGAAGGCTTCTTCCTATCCACATTATGACTAATCTTTCATTAACTGATATGCCTCTATTATACAGTCAATTTCACTCTTATTAAAAATTAACAATCAGACACTATTTTAAAGTTGTGATATTATCTCAGTTAATCATCTCTGGACTAATTCAGGAATCAACTCATCACTGCACTCACATTAATTCTATTAAAAATAATGGACGAATTCATCCATATTTTCTTTATAATCTTGAAGCCTATCAGTAATCAACAATATGGATTCTTTTACTCTTGATCCACAGTATATCTTCTTGCTATCAACATCAATCAACAGAGACAAGCTACAGAAAGATGTGTTGAACCCCATGTGGCAGCTCCAGATATTTCCAGGTCACCTGATCAAGTATGGTACAAAGGTCTACTTGCCAAATTATCATCTTATGGTCAACCATTCATCATCTGCAATTAGAGCGCCATTTATCTCTCTGGTTGTTCAGTGTCATGATGGTCAGCTTCCTAATTTCTATTCACTAATAAACTATTTCTGTGGTTCCTATGACTTCTACAGTTAGACTTCACTGCAGATGATGTTCACTTCTTGTTACATGCAGTAATCATTATGCTGGAGTGAAATTATACTGTATTTCTTATAAAATATATATTATATAAGTAATTGTGAAAAAATGCAACTGTTTTACAGTTACTTTAATACTAAAAACATTAATTTTTATAATAAAAAAAAATGTTTTCATGCCTTTCATTTTAGAAAACAGACTAATCCATATTTTAGCAATTTATCTAATGAAAAAAAAATACAAAAAATACTGTCTTCTTTAAGTTTGTGTTCATATGATATGATACAATATACTCTGTTTTATTAGAGAGAGAATCCAGGATTTCAAAAGAGTATTTTACAGAGACTTAATCACTGACATCTCTACTTATATTCTTTATTCAATGATCGCCCAATGAGAAGTCGCCTTATTTCACTTGTTCCAGCTCCAATTTCATACAATTTGGCATCTCTGAGAAGCCTTCCTGTTGCATAATCATTAATGTATCCATTTCCACCTATCAGAAAACAAAATAATTTAAATTCCAGACAAGTACAAAACTTAAAACTTGAGGAAGACATCTGAGAAAAGTAAAACATTTTTAGAATTATATTTATACATATATAAATCATTCTTTCAACTGGAAAATTAATATTTTATTGAAATTTAACTATAACTGAGTAATTTCTTGAAGGAGAAAGTTTAAGTTACATCTATAACAAAAGACATTTTACACAATTCAGTATGATTCAATTTGCATTGTAGCAAACACCAACAGAAACCAAACAGTTTGTTATAGTGAAGATTTACTACAATGAATTTTGTAAAACAATATTAATGTAGCTTGGGTTGAATTTTGGTAGTTTGTTATAGAAAGTGAGCTTTGATTTAACATATTTGCTGTTTACTATCATGAGAGCTATACAGGACCTTAATCAGACAGGAATAAGTTAGTCTTAGATTGAAGAAGAAGGATTTTTCCTCCCCCAAAAGGTTCCACTAGAGGGTAAGGCAGTCAAAAGATTATTGATGCAATGCACAAATAAAATAAACAAATCAATAAATAAAAATAAAATAGAGAAGGCACTGCTAGCATGTGAAGATTGATGCAACATGTGAAGCGAGTTGTTAAAAAAAGATAAGTATTAGTGGAAAGGAAAGATGTTGGTTTATTTCATGACAGTACTAGTTTTTAATTTTTTGCTATTCAAACTTTTTTTGTATAATTGTGTGATATTTTCTTAGAATTTTACTGTCTCTAAGTATATTGATTATATTCAACATTGTGGCCGCCAGTTTTACTACTACTACACCCAGCCCTCCCCCATTTAAAGACTACGTTATTCGTAACCTAGTTGATGATGATATAGCTTATTAAGCATGTACACATACAGTGGGAGGCACTGGAGGATATGAGTATTTTGATCTCGGGATTTAACAGTGGCAGGTTATAGATCACCAAGATGCAGAGGATGTTCAAAACTTACAGATTTAGAAATGGTTTGTCTGATGGCCATGACTATGTTTGTGAATGTCGACTGAAAGCAGAATGTGCGGAGAGAGAAATAGAACTCCTGAGAAAGGATATGGAAGGAATGAAGACTGAGTTAAGGAGAGTGAATGAAGATACTGGGAGGATAGAGAGGTTGGCTAGTGTGAGAAGAAAGTGAGTGGGTGTAAGCGAATGGGAGAGACAGTGGAAGAGAGGAAATTACAGAAAGATGAGAGAGAGTGTGGAAGCATGAATCTGTTTGGAGTGTTATGTATGGAGATTCAATAATTCCAGGTGTGCACAGTAGAGTTCCAGAAGAGTGCTTGCCTGGAATGATAGCGTGGGGCAATGGCAGTGAAGAGGAGTGAAAGTGTAAAGGAGATGACAATAATGGTTGGGACAAATGACCTGAGAGGAAACATGAATCATGTAGCATGAGATTTGAGGTAGATGTCAGACATGGGGCAGCAGAAATGTGTTCGAGGAAAGATAGTGAACATGTTTCCATGATAGAATAACAGAGTGGAGGAGAAGAGCAGTGCACAGAGAGAATGTTGCAGGGATGGCCTCATGGGGATAGTGGCATGAAAAATGAGGGGATGTATATTACATTACGGAGCCAGGTGGAGTATGGGGGGAGTAATAATGGCTATAAGAATACTGGCAATACACTGGATTTTCTGTACACAAATGCTTGGACATATAGGAATAAAAGGAAGGAGATTGTGGCATTGATTGACTCAGTCAGTCCAAAGGATGTTGATATCAGTGAAACTGAGTTTCACTGATATCAACATCCTTTGGTCAATGTTCCTCATGCTCCTCAACAATGTTCCTCATGCTCCGGAGCAATGTTCCTCATTGCTCCGCAATGTTCAACATGCTCCTCAGGTCAATGACCTGAGGAGCATGTTCTAATAGGGATGGAAATCGAAGAGTACAGCATATTTCAGCAGGATGGGGAAGGTAAACTTAGTGGTGGTAGAGTGTTATTCATGATAAGAGATGAAGTGTGCACTCTCATGGCAGAGAATCTCAGTAGAAATGACACTAATGCCTTTGGTGTGAGATAGTGATATATGGTGTGAGATAGATGTTTATAAGAGAAGATATTTAGTGGGATGTTGCTACAGACTGGGAATATTATTTTTATTATTATTATTACGTGAAACCTCCAAAGGAGTCCAAGACTCATCGAGGGAGGGCACCTACCCTACAACTCTCCGTCTCTACCAACTACACCACCACCACTAGTATTTTCACAGACAATCACAAACATCCATGGCAGGATTTGAACCTGCAGCCTTTTGGCTGGAGAGCAGATATGCTAACCACTCAAGCCAACCAGGCTGGAAAATTAGCAAGTGCACAGTGGGCAATCATTATGGAGGACTTCAACTAAAGTGATATAAACTGGGCAGACAAGACAGCATGCAATAATACGGGAACTGATTTTTTGGATTTCTTGAGGGACAACTGTCTTAGACAGCATGTGGTGGAGGGAACATGAGAATGAAGAGTTTGGATTTGGTCATAGCATCAGAGGATCTGATTGTGACTGATATGACATACTTGCTCCCCACTGGTGAGGGTGATCATGTAGTCCTGACTTCGAGGATGAATAGGCATTTTAGTAATCAAAACAGAAGGAAGTTATGTGGAATTATAAGGCAGGCAACTATCATCGACACAGAAAACAACTTGTAGCAGTACAATGGATGAAAGAATTTGAAGGAAGAGGGGTCATTAATGCGTGGGAGATACTTAAGAAAAAATTGGTGACAGAGTTCTAAAAAAATTAAATATACTGAAAAGGCTTTGTGGAACAAATTGGGGTGCAAAGCCAAAAATCCTCAAAACTACTTACATTACACTAATAAGACCAATAATGGAATATGCAGCACCTATCTGGTCACCTTTGGCCTCATCGGTAAAGGAAAAATTAGACAAAATACAAGCAAAAGCATCCAAGATTATCATTGGCACAGTCTCATCCACTAACAACATCAGAGTCCAACAGGAATGTGGGCTCGACCTGCTGGAGGATAGACGAAAATTTACCACCATAAAATTCATGAATAATATCAGAAGCTACCAAAGTGATCATATCTCCCTAAAAACTTATGAACATTGGAATCAAAAATGTAGACTTCATAGATCATCAACTTTACAATATGATGACACTATCAGGAAAGAAACAGGTCTTGATCAGCTAAATGCCCACTTAAACAAAGAACCTCTATTTTCTAGTCCTTTACCTCCAAATACCTCCATAAATCTAAACCTTACCAAACTCTGTACAAAAAAGAATGAAAAGAAATGCTCAAAGAAAAAGGCCTAAATACTATCAACCTACAAACAGGTTATTTGTTATACCAATGGATTTGTCAGACACCAATATGATTAATAGAGGCTCTGGTGTTCTCCTTCTACTCCCAAAAGGTGAAAAACTTTCAATAAAAGTTGGAGAATTGCTTCCAATTTTACCAGCGAACTTTATGCAATAAAAATAAAGCACTCGAAGCCTACTTAAAATTATCATCATCTCAACAATCTGAGGGAATTATAATTTACAGTGACTCAAGATCAGCTATGGAGGCAATCAAAAATGGCAATACCAAGCTCACACAAGACATCCATAAACTCTTGAATCAACTAAAGTGTTTAGGAAAAAGTCGCATTTTACAATGGATTCCTGCTCGTGTAGGCATTGATTACAATGAAGCAGCTGATAAATTAGTAAAAGAGGCCAGAGAGAACTCAACCAAGAAACTCACATGATAACTCTTGCTGATGCTAACGCACTAGCAAAAGCTAAATTAATTCCACTGAAATCAGTGATACAACATCAAATTCCTGAAGTCAATGCTGAGAGAAAGACCCCCCCACCACAATAGCAAGACTACAAACAGGACATTATAGAGGAATAAAGATCAATACAGATGATACGAGAACATATAGAATCTACGACAACTGCCCCAATACTGAACTGACACCCACTCACATCTTTACTTGTCCAGCAATTATGGCAGCCTTGCAAGAAATAGATCCTAATCCTGAACAACAGCTCTATACAAACAAAATAATCGACATAGTCAAAGCAGTTCAAGGAGCACATGGAAATATCTAAGACTATTCAAAGGACAAGACAACAACAACAAGATAAATCAATTTAGAGTCAAATGGATGACAAAAGGAATAAATGGGGAATTGCAAAAGAAAAAGAGATTATAAGAAAAGACATATAAAGAGTGAGATTGAGAGCAGCTGCATGAGGAATATAGGCTCAGGCTGGGAAAGTGACTAGAATTGCAAGGAGACAAAAATTAGAATATGAGGGAAGACTGGCACTGCAATTCAAAGAGAATTCCAAGGAGTTTTTTCTGGCATATAGTGGAGAGTAAAAGGAAAAATTATAGTGGACAGATTATCTTGCTGGGTGGAGGTGGCAATTGGATGACCAAAGCTGATGACATAGTTGAGCTATTTAATGATCAGTTTATTAGTGCTCCATCTGATACTACAGTCTTTATTCCTATGCAATGCTTCTGATTTCTTCCCAACCTTACACTTGGCCACATTAAACTGGCAACCATTCTAGTCTGCTTAAGTCTTCCTGCAGGATATGTGCATCACCTTCATTTACCATTGCTCTTCCCTTTGCCATTATTGTTTAACATCATCAGCAAACAACTGAATATTTCCCGTGACATCATTTTCTAAAACTTGTATATAATAAATGTAAACATGTAAGATGCAGTGAACTGAGGAGGAAACCATAACCATTATATATCAGTTTTATGTAGTCTTTGCATAAGCTGGTTCTCAGAAAAAATAATTGTGTGAGCTTGACGAGCCTAGGTTTTTATGATGCCAAGTTTTAGTTTTTGAGAGAAGTGATGTGAATTCCTGTAAATATAGCTTCCTGTAAAGATCAATAAGCTTTCAGATGAATGAATGATCAAGTGACTAAGAGTATCCACAAAAAATCAGTTTATTTATTCATAGATGGAGACCTATTTATATTGTCTAAAGGAGAAAAGATCAAATCACAAAAGCATTATCAATGCAACTACATCTCAGACCAAGATGGAGAGGGATAGCAGAAATGAGCTACTGCTCTTCAAATACTTCATACAAAATTCTTTATATAGAATCCATCCCATCATCATCATCATCTGCCACCACAGACAACTTTCTAGTATAACAAAAATCAAGGCTTAATCCTACATCAAGTTTGGTCTACTTTCATTAAAAATCTAACTGCCACGGAGACCTAGGATACAACACGCACAATGCCAGAATGTGAGAGCAGTAACTAATATTGTTCCAACAGATATACAGTGATTAAATGAATTTTTTTTTATGCTGTTACTTATTTGTTATATACCAATTATGAAGTTCTGATAACATCTAATATGCATAATTGTTTCTAGTCTTTTTTTTGCATAACTTTTGCTAGTATCCTTGACGATGTAAGTCTGTCAATTTATGAAACTTGTATGGTTATATTTACTTATTTTTATTAAACTCATTATTTATCTGCAAACATATGGTCTCGTTACCAGAAGCTTCCTATGGAACAACTTTCCAGTTCAATCTACTGGCAGCCAAGTTATTTAAACTTCTGTAAGAGTTCAGACCATTTATACTCTTGACGTTTTCTATCCATTTCCTTCTAGTGTTCCCAGTACAATAAAAGAAAGAGCACAATAGTTTCTGCAACTTATTATTACAGTACAGGAGTATAATAATACTCCTGTACTGTAATAATAAGTTGCAGAAACTACTGTGCTCTTTCTTTTAATTTAAACAAACAGAACATGAAAACAAACTCAAAAAACAAAATTGCTTCTCAAGCTTAGCAAATCCTGCTTCAATAAGATGAAAGGCTTCAGCTAATTCTTTTGTCATAAACTTTCTTCGCTCTAGATCTTCTGATTCTTCATGTTCTTGTGTTTCTACCAGCTGCTTCCCTATCTCCATAAGGTCTTCATTGGTTAATTCTTGTGAATGGAACTCTAGTAAGTCAACGACATTATTTTCATAAATGTCCAATTGCAGTGCATTGCCAGTATCCACCACAGCTTTTCTGGCTTCGGCGATGTCTTTTTCTGTGAAGCCATGAAAATCATCACAGAATTAAAGCCCAGTTTGTTTCATATCCCTTTCATTGTTGATTGCTTCCCCCCCCCCCCAAGAATCAGCAATGATTTTGAAGCCATCATAGATGTTATAATTCTTCCAGAACTCTCTCACGGTCATCACATCATCTTCCACAGCCATGACTGCTTGCAGGAACGTACGTAATAAGCCCTAAATGCAGAAATGACTCCCTTGTCCACTGGCTGTAGTATTGGGTGATAAAAATATGACCTTTACATTAGGATGAAGATCATCTAAAGATGTTGGATTTCCAGGAGTACTGTCCAGCACAAGCAGAATTTTAAAGGGAATTTTCTTTTCCGAACAATAACGTTCCACAGCAGGAATAAAACAGTTCAAAACCAATCTTCAAACATGGCAAGTGTGACCCAGCATAAAGAGTCACACATCCAATTATGTTTGTTTACACGTGCAGAAGAAACTAGTTCCGAAATTTATTTAATTATCCTTATGGGGAGCCCATTCGTAAGTATGATACGGCATAAGTTGGGACATCCATAACCCGGGGACTGCCTGTAATTTCTTTGTAATTTTTTATTTAAATTTTACATAGTTCAGTAACCATGCTCTAGAGACCGAACATGGAATTTTTTTAAGCTACTTCAGGCCTTCAATAAGCAGGTTCAAAAGCAGCTTCAATAAGGAAGTTCGGAGGGCACATTGTTGAGGTGTGTCCAAGATTGCACATAGGATTACTTGATTATTGAAGAACACACTAACATCCAGAGATAGAGAGGTTGTTGTTCCCCTTTATAGGGTGTTGATGCTTCCACGTTTGGATTGCTGTGCTCAGGTCTAGTCACCTGCATTCCTTGGGGATGGGGAGGTTGTGGAGAGGGTTCAGAGGAGAGTGACTAAGTTGGTGAGTGGTGTAAAAAATATTCCCTACATTGATAGATTGAGAACTTGTGCATTGCAGAGGTTGGTTGATAGGCAGAGAAGAGGGGATATGATAGAAACAATTAAATTATTAAAAGGTTTTTATAAGATTGATGTAGAGGAAATATTTAAGCTGTGTAATAGTGATGGAAGAACAAGAGGTCATCCCTGGAAATTAAGGAAAAGTGTCTGACTTCCACTGATGAGACCCCAATAAAGGTCAAAACCGGTCTGAGCACTGGCCCTTCCATAAGGTACAGCATTATACATGAGAAGTCATTAGCTTCTATATAAAAGTAGCCCAGTCTTGAAGTGACTTCATGCAAAAACTTTGTTTACACTTGAATAAAGGATGAAACCAAGAATATAATTTCTTGGCATCTTTAATTTATAGTATAACCAAGTAAAAAAATTTTCAACTTACAGACACAAGTTAAACAAATATGTAAAAGCAGACATCCAGAGGCATAGCTAGAGGGGGGGGGGCACTTTTAACATTTTTGAACTTTTGCAGTTAATTCTAAAATACAATCTCGAGAACTCAGTTCAAACTATTATAATACTACAGCGAATTTTCCTCACAATTGCTGTAAGTGTTGCTAGTTGTGAGAGGAGTTTTTCTAAATAAAAATGATTAAGAATAATCTACATTACTATGAAATAGACTTCAACAATGTTATCGATAATTTTGCTAACAGAAAAGCAAGAAAAATAACATTTTAGAATGTTGAAATTAAAGTTTTACTTCATATCTAAACATAATGTTTTAGTTTATTTCCCTATACGTTGTTTTGACTTTCTGTGGTATTTTTGGTGTGTATTGAGAAGTGGGAAACTCACGGACCGACCTGGGTGGCAAAAGCTCTAGCTACACCACTGTAGACATCTCTGTATGATAACTCTCTCCTGGTATTTTATTTCAGAAGTTTTAACTGCTCAAAATTTCATTGTTGCCATAGTATTTTTATAGTACTAGAGGATGATATTGAGTATTTTCTCTCTTTTATTTTTTTGTTCTAAAGTTTCAAGCAGTTCATTTCTGCTTATTAAATTAAATGCTTGTTTAAAGTCTATAAAACAGTCTATAATTCAGCTAATTGCTAAAGAGTATAAACTGCATCAGTTGTAGATCTCCCTCTCCTAAATTCAGTTTGCTCTTCTCTGAAATGTTGTTCATAAGTTGCTTTAATTCTGTTTAAAATTCTGAATTGAATAATTCTAAAAAATAATTTATGCGTGTGACTTACTAACGTTATTGGTCTATAATTCGTACATTCCTTTATACTGGCTTTTTTATGGATGGGAATTATTCTTCCCAATTCCAGTCAGGAATTTCCTCAGAATTTAAGACTTTGAAAGTTTATTTTTCACTTGGTTAGACAATAATAAATTTTGTTTAATCCTTTATCCAAGTGTAAGCAAACAAAGTCTACGCCTGAAAGTATCTTCAGGACTGGGGTAGGGTGGTACAACACCAGGCAACTCGTTGCAAAGGTGGAGCAAGCTAACATCACTCCTAACTCAGTATCTCCCATAATGCAAAACACATCTCCTTATGGATACGTATAATGTTATGCATTAAGGGAGGGCCACTACCCAGACTAGTTTCGACCTTATGAATAAGTAAAGCTGTCTCTAAAAATTCAGACGATCCCTAGGCCACTAAATTGTGGGCGAAAGACCATCCATCTCAGCGTTGGCTCCACTCAGTGATGGCCTTCCACCCACCAACGCCGAGCAGAACCATTCATATTCCGAAGAAAGAAAACCCAGACTAGTTTTGACCTTATGAATAAGTAAAGCTGTCTCTAAAAATTCAGACGATCCCTAGGCCACTCAATTGTGGGCGAAAGACCATCCATCTCAGCATTGGCTCCACTCAGTGATGGCCTTAAACCCACCACAGGTGAGCAGAACCATTCATATTCCGAAGAAAAGCATTCACCAACAAAGCCACTCACCGGGCCGGAAAACACTTTCCACGGAGACTCAAATTGCTCCCTTAAGAGAGCAAACTCATAATAGTCCCCACCGGTTTCGACCTTTATCGAGATCTTTTCAGTGGGAGTCAGGCCCAATTGGAAATACCAGGCAGAAGCATTAGCAAGGTCATCTCTACCTATAGGAGTTGCCAAACGGTGTGCCACCTTTTTATTAAATTACTCTGGATTTAGAGAAAGATGTTGAAAGTTTATTTTTCACTTGGTTAGATTATAATAAATTTAGTTTAATCCTTTATCCAAGTGTGAGCAAACAAAGTTTGCGCCTGAAAGTATCTTCAGGACAGGGGTAAGGTGGTACAACACCGGGAAACTCGTTGCAAAGTTGAAGCAAGCTAACATCACTCCCGGTGGTACAACACTTGCCTGGTGTTGTACCACCTTACCCCAGTCCTGAAGATACTTTCAGGTGCAAACTTTGTTGTATAACTCATTGCAAAGGTGAAGCAAGCTAACATCACTCCCGGTGGTACAAAATTTGCCTGGTGTTGTACCACCTTATCCCAGTCCTGAAGATACTTTCGGGTGCAAACTTTGTTTGCTCACACTTGGATAAAGGATTAAACTATATTTATTATAGTCTAACCAAGTGAAAAATAAACTTTCAACATCTTTCTCTAAATCCAGAGTAATTTAATAAAAAGGTGGCATACCGTTTGGCAACTCCTATAGGTAGAGATGATCTTACTAATGCTTCTGCCTGGTATCTCCACTTGGGCCTGGCTCCCACTGAAGAGACCTCAATAAAGGTCAAAACTAGTCTGGGTAGTGGCCCTTCCCTTAATGCATAACATTATACATATCTGCAAGGAGATGTGTTTTGCATTATGGGAGATACTGAGATAGGAGTGATGTTAGCTTGCTCCACCTTTGCAATGAGTTGCCCGGTGTTGTACCACCTTACCCCAGTCCTGAAGATACTTTCAGGTGCAAACTTTCTTTGCTCACACTTGGATAAAGGATTAAACTAAATTTATTATAATTTAAGACTTTGTTGAATAACTTTACTGTTTCTCTTGCATACTTCCAAAACTATTTGCCTTCTTTTTATGCAAAATAGCTTAAATGGATTAAATCAAACATTAATAATGTCTACAGAAAATAACTGTTTCAGCAATTGTAGTATTTCAGCAAAAAAGTGCATTTGTGAAATGTGAGAGTATATTGAAACTTGATGCAAATTTCATATAATTTTAATATGTGAAAGGAAGATAGTAACTGAATGACCATCTAGATAATCCAGACTTGTTAAAAAATTAATGAGACCGCTTCAAAAGGATAAAGGACTAGGCTCTGAAAATCAGGATTTTGATTCCTCCTAGCTTCTGAGAGAGATAAAGTTTTTTGTATCTTTTAGTTTCCTATACACAGGGAAGTTTGCAGGAGAAACAGTAAAGTTATTCAACAAAGTCTTAAATTATAATAAATTTAGTTGCATTTTATCCATTTAATATGATAATGCATTAAATGCATTATCATATTAAAAATTTAATGCAATAAAAATGCATTTTATCCAGACATTATTGAAATTTCAAAAACAAAAATGATAGCTTATTATCTTTCCAATAATAAATCTAATTCTGAGGTGCTGACTATTGAGAAAGGGTACATTATTTTGTGTGAAGTGGCCAGATTGGATGTTCAGTAATATTTTGTACTATCATTTTGCATTATGATTTAAGCCAATAAGAATAAATTTAGTCAGTTAAATCCCAAATTGCCAGCCCATCCTTGTTCATTCAGCATCCATATAGATATCTATTAGAGTAGAGATATCAGAGTATCCATTTATAAAAAAAGGGAAATAAAACTGAATGTGAGAATTATAGAGGTATTTCCCTACTCAGTGTTCTTGGTAAGATTTAGGCAAGCATACTTGACAAACGGTTATGAAGGATTGTGGAAGGGAAGCTTGGTTTCAATTCAAATAGAGATTGTCAAGATCAAATTTTCACTTTAAGACAAATAGTTGAGAAAGCATGGGAATATAACAAGGATCTGAATATAAGTTTCTTAGATCTGGAAAAGGCATATGACAAGATGCCAAAAGGAAAGCTATTCGAAATGCTATAGTTATATGGTGTTAATGGGACATTATATCAAGCAATAGTCTTTCTTTGAATGGTAAGTCAGCAGTTAGAAGTGAAGGAGCATCAGCAATAAAAAGAGAAAAACATTGAAAATAGGCAGAAACACTGAAAATATCAAATACAGAATAAGTAAAACATTTCAGCTATATAGGTACAACTTTTAGTGAAGATAGCAAATTAAATATGGAGATAGACAACAGAATCAGAAAAGTTGAATTGTAGGAAGTCACTGAATAAATTTATATAGAATAAAAGAGAAATTAGTCAAAACACTAAATTAGCTATATACAAGATAGTGTTTAAAACCTATTTTAAATTCTGAGAGCTGGGTTAGTAATAAAACACTTGACATGTGAGTTCTGAGAAAGATTATGGGAGTGAAACAGGTGGCATTTGCTGCATATATTTAAATCAGAAGAATGAAAAACAAACTGACAAAGGAAATAAACCCTAAGAGTCATGCAGCCCATCTCACATTACAAGATCATTAGTGATAAGAGATCAAGAGTGGTTTGGAATACTCATCCTTATTATACTTAGAAGATCATTAGTGAGTAAGAGTCAAGTGTGGCTTGGAAAGTTGTTAGGACTTATCTTGTACTCAAGTAGGCAAGTGAACAATCTGTGTAAGAGTATTAGTGATAGCATATGCCTTGGCATCAATAGTGGTTGGGTCAATGCATTTACAAAATACATGCAGACCCTGATTTACATAAATTAGAGTTACACAAATTATCCTGAAAAGGATATAAAAAAATTGTGAATTAAAAATTTACTTAAAGTGGTTGAACCGTGGAATGCATTGCCTGAGAGCCTGATAGAGTGGTGAGAGCACGAACAGTCAATGAGTGGTATAATAGACTGTGCTTTATAGGAAGGGCTTCCCATTATGAGTCTTTTGAGCTCGATGGAGGCCTGAATCATGATAATAATTATTATTTGCATGCCATCTACTGCCAGGATTAGGAAAGAACCATTGTTAGCACTCAAGAATGTGTTAGCAGAGCTAATCTCAGATGGTATGGTCACTTAAACAGAATGGGAGAAGAAAGAATAGGAAAATAAGTGTTCTTTGCCAGGATGTCAGGGTAAAGACCCAGAGGAAGACCAAGACCTAAGTGGATTGGTTCTTAGAAGACACAAATATAAGATATGATATGATTAGAGTCTTGACAGATAACAGACTAATTTAGAGGAAAATTATTGATAGGAAATTATTAATGATGTAACTTTACATGTAGTACTATCATAATATCCTGTACACTCCTAAGGGGGCCTGTCAGGAATTAGATGATGATGATAATCTTTCGTAAGGATCAACTGAAAAAAACAAAACACTCCTGTCAAATAACTACAACTCACCTAAACACTGTATAGCTTCTAAAGACATTTGTGTTGCCTTTTCAGCACAGTAAAGAATTACTCCAGCACAATCCTGAAAACGGGAAAATGTTATACTATTTTACATTACACCTATAATCTACTTGTGAATGTAATGCGTAAATGCAGAATATAATAATAATTAGGAAGATTGAATGAAATTTAATTTGTAAAATCAAAATATAATAATAACAGACACCATCTTTCTGAAAATTTTTCATGTTGTTCCTCTAAAATGCAAATCGACACAATATAATAAATTTGCCTATATTCTTACGAGACACCCCTAGTACAGAAACAGTGGTTATTCCCTATGATTAAATATTGAAACATGAATGATATATATTCAGCCATATATTAAAAAGTGATAACATAAAAGATGTTTTTAGACATACCCTATGGAAAATCTTTTGTGTTCTTGACTTGATTTAAAACTTTTTTTAACAGAATTTTGATAGAACAACATTGGTAGATATAAACTCATAACTGAACTCTTAAAAGGATAATAAATTACAAGAGGAATCAAATTCACAAGAATAATAATTTACAAGGAGTTTAAAACTTTAAATTAGATTAAAAAACCATGGAAATTTTTTATCGGAAGGGAATAAAATAAAGATAAAAATATATGGAAAATTTTTTGAAAACAGGGGAATACATACTGTGTGACATAATGAACTTCCATGAAGAATAAACAAAAAACAAAAATTATGGCCCATGGGCTGTTTTGACTGGGAGTTGTCTTCAGAGGAGTGAAGAAGTAATGAAAGATGAAGTTCGTGCTAACTTTTATGGCTGATTCGAATTTTTTAGTGGTTGCTGACTAGCAGAAATCTCCAATTCATTTGAATACGGCAGAGCTTCCGATTCTCTGAGATCATGTAGGGCGATGGACATTTATGGAATTTGTTTAACAACTCATAGCTATGGTTTCTGAAATTCTTAATATGGTTTCATTATTGTCAAAGTCAAGTATGATAGTTCTATTTGTTCTATTAAAATTATGTTTAAAAAATTTTAAAATCAGCAAGAACACAAAGCTTTTCCAATAAGGTATGTCTAAAAACATCTTTCATGTTATCACTTTTTAATATATGGCTGAATACATATCATTTATGTTTTTATTTAATCACAGGAATAATCAGTGTTTTTTATATTAGGGGTGTCCCTTAAGAATATAGCACAAATTTGTTATATTGTATTGATTTACAATAATAATAGTTATTTCAGAATACAAATCAAGTAATTTACTTTTAAGCATTTCTTTATTATAGTTTTAAACTAAAAATGAAAAAAAAAAAATGATTTCACAAATTTAACAAAGCATTCAAAAGAAAACGGCAATAAAGAGTTGAAGAACCAAGAGAATGAATTTACTATACTCTCTGAAAAATTAGATAAAAAAAAACTCCTTGATCTGATTCTGCTTTGTTAATGGAAGCATAGTAGTTAAATTAAACAATATGGCTACTGATTAGGATGCTTTATAATGTTTAGTGAACAATGATTATTTTTTTTTTGATAGGTAGCAAAAACAAAATATTGGAGTTTTATGTAATAATTAAGCACTAATTTAATACTTAATTCCAATATTATATATTTTCTATTACACACATATTAGAATACAATAATGTGGCCCATAACATGCAGCCAACCTAAAGGAAAAGAGAGCATCACACAAGCATGTTTCTCAGTTGACTGACCTGTATATGCAAAAAACCTCTAGTTCCTGTAGATATATTTTCTATTACACACACACATACAATAATGTGGCCCATAACATGCAGCCAACCTAAAGGAAAAGAGAGCATCACACAAGCATGTTTCTCAGTTGACTGACCTGTATATGCAAAAAAACTTATAGTTCCTGTAGACAAAGCTTTACACTTTCTGCACAAAAGTTGACAGCATTTCAGTGAAAACATTCTTGTAATTCCTGGATGGGATTCAAACTCACAGCATTTCCAACCAAAGAACCAACAGGTTTCCAAAACACAACCAAACCTGGCTGGTTGTGTGTTGGAAAAAAAAAAAAGCTTCTATTGCAGTGGAAGATTTTTTGGAAGATGCAATGGAAGCATTTTTTTTTTTTTTTTTTTTTTTTTCTTCTAAGCAGATATGACTGATTTTCCACTTTGTTCAGAGTAAATGCACTTGCAAGAGTATAGGATTCTGTATGTGAAACTGAAATATATGATATGGTAGTTGATCTCTGAGTAATAATGTAAGTAAGGAGTGAATGGACTGCTGTCAGGCATGAAGGATGTTTAGAGGTTTTTCATTTTCTCAGAATCCTGAACATCTTTTCTGATGTTTTCTGGATATATGTAATGGTTATTGTAGTGTGTATGTGTTTTTGGAAGAGGAGTGGGAGGATAACTGGGAATGGATGAAATTACAGTTGAGACAATTAAGACTTTGCAGCAAAAATATTATACCTGTTAATCAGTTGATTCATTTGATTTGTACTAGTTAAAATCTTGAGTTTCTGAGAGAAAGGTTTGTCTCTTTTGTGTGAGACGACCTAATATAACAATGTAGTTTCAAATTATAGGCCGGTATATCTGGAGTTGTGGTGAAGATACTGGAGAGATTGGTGAGATGTAGGATACAGAAATAGGTTGATAACAGCAGTATTATCTGTGGTTATCAGCATGAGTTTGTTAAGGGGAGATCATGTTTCACTAACTTACTTACGAGGGTGGTCTGAAAGGTTCTTGGACTTGACCATAGATGGCAACACTATCGGCACGATTTTTTTTTTCTAAGTTGGTACATCTGTAATAAGCATCCATGTGAAGTTGCAAGTTATTTATCAAGTAGTTTGTTTTATACAGCTGTCTGAAGCAGAAGCATTGTCTGTATCCCTTGAAATGGATAAAATTGAGTATCGTGCAGTTATAAAATTCTTTGTAAAAGAAGGTTTAATGCAAAAAGAAATTCATTGAAAGTTCATGAAAGTTCATGGGCACTCTTCTCATTCGTTTTTTGACAATAAAGAAATGGGCTGTTGAGTTTAAACGTGGCTGTACCAGCCATGACGATGTCCCAAGTGAAGGACATCCACAAAAGTGTAACAACACCAGAAATCATTGATCAAGTGCACGATATGCTATTGGATGACTGCCGAGTCAAAATGCGTGAAATTTCTGAGACTATAGGCATTTCAAAAGAAAGTGTAGGATATATTTTGCATGAAGAATTGCAAATGAAAAAGCTTTGCACAAGATGGGTGCCGTGCTTGCTCACAGAAGATCAAAAACGCACTCACATGAAAATCTCTGAACAGTGCTTGGAGCATTTTAACAAGAATAAAACTGATTTTGTGAATCAATTTATTACTATGGATGAGACTTGGATTCACCATTACACACCAGAATCCAAAAAGCAGTCAAAACAATGAACAGAAACCGGATGTTCAGTACCAAAGAAGACAAAGTTGGTTCCATCAGCAGGAAAGGTCATGGCATCAGTGTCTTGGGATGCTAAAGGCATTTTGTTTATTAATTATCTTGAAAAGGGTAAGACAATAACCGGAAAATACTCTTCCAATCTTTCAACCAGACCAGATGAAAAAATTTGTGGGACAAGACCCAGTTTGCAGAAGGAAAAAAGCCATCTTTCATCAGGACAATGCACCTGCCAACAAAGGTGTTTTGGCAAATCTGGAAAAATGACTTCTGTATTATTCCAACCTTGGTATCACCTTTAAGTCTGGCTCCCACTAATGAGACCTCAATAAAGGTCAAAACTGGTCTGGGTAGTGATCCTTCCCATAATGCATAGTATTATACATGTTTGTAAGGATATGTGCTTTGCACTATGGGATACTAAGGCAAGTGATGTGAAATCATTAGCTTCTATATATACGAGTTGCCCAGTTCTGAAAATACTTCAGGCACAAACTTTGTTTCATAACACTTGGATAAAGGATTAAACCAAGAATATAATTTCTTGGCATCTTTAATTTAAAAGGCAGGCTATTATCATTTTCTTTTTCAATAGTGAACTAGATTCTGGGGAGATGTCTGTTAAGGAGGAGGAGGAAGGAGTCTAATGTGTGTGTGTGTGTGAACCATATGGCCAAATAAAGAACACATTATCTTAGCCAGATAATATGTTTGAGAATAGCAGTATCAAGGGCATGTTTTTCAAAATGCTTCATAGAATTATAATAATTATTATTATTATTATGTGACACCTCCAGGGAGTCCAAAGACTCATCGAGGGAGGGCACCTACTCTACAACTCTGTTTCCTCCCAGTTCTCCAACTACAATCATCATCTACACCAACGGCATCTACAGCCCACCATCACTAATATTTTCAGAGAAAATGACAAACATCCATGCCCGTGGCGGGATTCAAATCTGCAGCCTTTTGGCTGGAGAGCAGATATGAATACTGGGCCAACCAGGCTGGCAATTGGCTAGGGGAAGAGCACATAATTATATGTGCCTCTATTTGTTTATTAATGTTATCTTTCCAAATGAAGTAGCCAGAATGAATGATAATATTAAAAAATTCAGTGATTTGGGGGAAGGGCATATTCTGGATTAAAGATTTGAAATGAGTGCAATTTTTTAAGATGAAAAATGACCAGTAAGTGGGGTTAAATATTTACTTAACTGTATGGCTAACTTAAAAGAGGGGGAGTTAGTGGCATTACATCTACTATGGGACAGAGAGGGTTACTGGGTCTATGCATTTTTGGCAATGTGTATATTCAGGGAGGGAGGGGAACTGAATGGTTTGAGTTTAACTATTTCAGGAGGCCAAGATGTGACCTTTTTTAGAAGCCTTTTATTTAATGTTTTCTTTTGAGAATTGGCAGGATCATAATCCAGTAGTCTGTAAGTAACACATTCATTTTCTGATTATATTCACCAGCATTGATGACTACATCAGAGTTACTCTTATTGGCTCTAGTGATTATTATGCTACTGTCTTTGCAATTTACAGAGTGAGGACCAAATCAGTGCATGCATGCTGCCACAGGATCACCAAACATCCACATGTTTCATTGCACAGCAAACATGGCAGCAAGGAGATGGATTCCAGTGATGCTCTTGAGAACAGGGAAGTCAAAAAAAAAAAGACTATGGAGAAATGGAGCAATGAGGAAGTATAGAAAAAGTGGGTGAGTGAAAGGATCAACAACATCTCTGGAAGTTTCCTCCAACACAAACAGGTGACCATACAGGACAACTTTTCAAAGAGGAGGAAAAACTAAGATTTTCACACATTTCAGAAGGCAAACTAGGACATATTAAATAATGAAGAATCTGAAAGACTCGCTAAAATAAAACCAGAAGCCTGGAAATTATTTATATATAATTCGAAGTATCTTCTTGGCAAGAGTAAACTTATAACACATTGAGTGGAGGGGGGGGGGAGCAGGAGCAGGATATCATTTGAACATTTGCTTCCTTCATATTTTTTTTTAACCTTGACCTTGCCAGGCTGGACAATTCACTCTGGTAATGTTGCGCTATCATCAGGACATCATTCCATTTTCCCTGATATCACTGGCTGCATTTTCAGAGAAAATGGAATGCTAATATGATCAGAAGTTATTGTTGATTTCTTCAATGTGAGAGAGAGAAAGAGAGAGAGAGATGCTTACAAGTAGAAAATATTTATAAGCAAACTTATGTTTTTGTTTCTTACTGTGAACATTAAATTCAGCCACTTACATATTTCAATATATGTAAGTGGCTGAATTTTGGCTCATTATATTCATTTTATAAAATACAGCTGACTCTCATTAAATCAAACTCATACAATACACAGGAATAGTTTGTTACAGCAGATAGTTGGCTATTCTGAATTCTTTCAGCATAGTATTGTACCTATGTGAGAGGAATTTGGTATGGACTTTCGTTACAGTGAGTGAGTTTGTTATAGTGGTAATTGCTATAGTGAGAGTTGACTGTACAATTCTTTTTTTTTTTTTTTTTGTCAGTCATTTTCTTTATTTCAAATTACTAAACAATACTCAGCCATATGTTTTGGTATACTTTTCATAAAGAATTTTATTCTGATGTAATTGAGGAAAACAAAAAATTCATTTTCAATGTGCTGGCCTAGGTGGCTGGGTGGTTAGCAAATCCACTCTCCAACCAACATGGGATTCGAATCTCACTGTGTGGAAATATGGATGTTTGTGATTGTCTTTAGGTGGAACATGGACTTCATTGTCTGGTGTGAGACCACTGCTCTGCATCCTGGAGTCCTGAAGTGGATTGAAAAAGTCAATCTTGGTCTCAAGAGAAGAATTTCGGTCCTTATAAAAATACTAAAAGTATAAAAATTAATAAAAATTTATAAAAAAAGTCAAGAGTATAAATGTACTAGAGGTTTACAAAATCTTTGTGTGGATAGGAATCCCATAAAAAAAAATAAAAATAACAAAAAATAGAGAAGTGTGACTAGCTAAGCTTATAAAATGGAAATGGATCTATTCTTAAAATGCCAACAAAAGGTTATATTAATGTTTCACTGAAAAATTAAATTATCATTATTTGAAAATTTAAATGTATTATAAAGACTAAAAATTTGAATATACCTGGATATCTTGAGGTAGAGATACTTTCGATACAAAGTAGCGAGTTAAAAATTGCATCAAAAAGGGTTATCAGATTAGGGGGAAAAAAAACTGTGGAAGATAAGGAACCAGTAAGTGTGAAATAAGAAATAGAAGGAATCTGAATGAAACAAGTTACAAGTCAAAGAATCAAAACTATGAATTATGAAAAAAAAATAAATACAAATAAAAACTAAAAACAGGAAACAAACCTTGGAGATTCAGTGGCAAACTCTGAAGAAAACATTTATTGATTCTGCCAGAGAGGCATGTGTTGAGGTTGTGTGTAAGGATAAAAAAATCAGAACTCCCTGGTGGACACAGGAAGTTAAAGAGGCAGTGAAGGAAAAGAAGAAAGCATATCAAAAGTTCCTATCAAATAAGTCAGCTTGTGCTTTTAGAGAATATAAAGACAAATGCAAGAATGCTAAACACTGTGTAAAACTAGCTAAACAAAAGTCATGGGAGGACTTTGGTAAGAATATAGAAAATAAATATCAAGAAGGTGGCAAAATATTCTGGAGGTTGTTGAAGAAGCTTAGGAATGGAGGAAAGAGTGCTGTAAAAGGAATTAGAGATGATAAAGGTGACATGAAAATGGGAGAAAAAGATATCCTTGAAGTATGGAGTAATTACTTTGAAAAACTGCTAAATGAAACAAGCAGTGATGACAGCACAGTGGTAAAAAACACTGACCAGGCATGCAGTCAGGAATACATATCCATACTTGATGTAGAAAAAGCCATCAAAGGCAGCAGGAGTAGATGATATTCGACCAGAAATGCTGAAGTATGGTGGTATAAGAGTCTTACAGTGACTGCACTGCATAGTTCAGAAAGCATGGACAGAGGGACGAATTCCTGATGATTGGAGTAGAGCTCTCATAGTACCCATATATAAAAAGGGAAATAAAACTGCATGTGAGAATTACAGAGGTATTTCCCTAATGAGTGTTCTTGGCAAGATCTATGCAAGTATACTTGAGAAACGGTTGAGAAGAATTGTGGAAGAAAAGCTTGATGAAGAACAAACTGGATTCAAGTCAAATAGAGGCTGTCAGGATCAGATCTTCACTTTACGACAAATAGTCGAGAAAGCATGGGAATATAACAAAGATCTGCATTTAAGTTTTGTCGATTTGGAAAAGGCATATGACAAGGTGCCAAGAGAGAAGCTATTCAATACACTGCAGTTATATGGTGTCAATGGGGCATTATATCAAGCAATACTTAGTCTTTATTTGAGTTGTAAGTCAGCAGTTAGAATTGAAGGAAGTACAGGAAGATGGTTTAATGTTAAATCTGGTATCAGACAAGGATGTACATTATCCCCTCTGTTATTCATTATCTATACAAATCACATTATGAAGGAAAGTGGTATTAAACATGATATAAAAACTGGAGATGTTAATGTCAGCTCTTTGCTTTATGCGGATGATGTTATACTTCTAAATAAATCTGCTACAAGTCTGCAAGATTCCCTGACTAAATTGAGTAACTGTTATAACAGATATGGTATGAAGGTCAGCAATAAAAAGACAAAAACAATGAAAATATGCAGAATTGTTGAAAATGTCAACTGTGTTGTGAATGGAGAACCTGTGGAACAAGTAAAACATTTCAGCTATTTAGGCATGATTTTTACTGAAGATGGTAAATTAAATATAGAAATAGACAACAGAATCAGCAAAGCTGGTATGGTGGGAAGTCAATTGAATAAATTCATATGGAATAAGAGAGAAATTAGTCAGAACACTAAATTAGCTGTATACAATACATTGTTCAAACCAGTTTTAACTTATGGATCTGAGAGCTGGGTCAGAAGTAAAACACTTGACCAAAGACTAGAGACCACAGATATGAGAGTCCTGAGAAAGATTATAGGTGTGAGCAGATGGCATCAATGGCAATATCATATTAAAAACGAGGATATTAGGAAAGAACTTCACATTGTCAGCATCCAGGAATGCGTTAGCAGAGCTAATCTCAGGTGGTATGGTCACTTAAACAGAATGGGCGAGGAAAGATTAGCAAAACAAGTGTTCTCTGCCAGGTTGGCAGCAAAATGACCCAGAGGAAGACCAAGATATAGGTGGATTGATATGGTACAAAATGCCATAGAACATAGAAATATAAGATCTGATAATGTTGGAGTCTTGACAAGTAACAGACTGATTGGGAGGAAAATTGTAGATAGGAAATTAATAATGATGTAATTTTTTTCATGTAGTACTATCATATCCTGTACACCCCTTGAGGGTACATGGCAGGAATTTGATGATGATGATGAAAAACTAAAAATATGTAATATGATAGACTAACAGTATGAAGGACAGTGTGCTGATCCTTTCATAGAAATCATTATGATCAGCTAGTAGAAGGGAATTCACCTGTTTTGATTCCAAATCACAAACTCTGTGCACTGACGAATGTTTTCATCCAGAGCAATAAAGTTGTTGCAATTTAAAAAAAAGTTCAGTAATTGCTGGCCTGGTTGGCCAAGTGGATAGCTATCGTGGATATCTCTCCAGCCTTTTAGCTGGAGAGCAGCCAAAAGGCTGCGGGTTTGAATCTTGCCTTGGGCACAGATGTTTGTGATTGTCTGTGGAAATACCAGTGGTGGTAGGCGGTAGATAGCGTTGGTGTAGTTGTGGTCAGTGATGATTGAATGGTGGAGACGGAGTTGTAGAGCAGGTGCCCTCCCTACAATGAGTCCTTGAACTCCCCGGAGGTGTCTGATAATAATAATTATCTTTACAGTAGGGACTTATCTAAATGAAGCCAACTAAAAGCATAAAAACACTTTCATCCACACAAAGCATTATTATAAAACAGAACACTTCTCAATTTTATACAAGAGAGTACTTTCTCTATAGTATATTAATTTTTAATGATAAATTATTTTTCTTAATAGTCTGTACAAAGTATACAATATGCACACAGTATTACATACCTTGGAACTCAAGTGACCTTGATCAGCTGCCCTAGCAGTGTTATATAAATAAGACCTACATGCATTCAAAGTTGTATACATATCAGCTAGTTTTCCTTGAATTAACTGGAAATAAAGTAAATTTTAATTTATACAAAAACTAACCCATATTATATGAATTATTTGAAAATTAAAAGATTTGAAAGAAATATCTCAAACACATATAGTTGAGATTTTATTCCCCATCCAAATTAATTTCCAATGTATCAAATATCAGATTCTAACTTGAAAGAAATTATATAAGAGGTAGAGATACTGTTAAAAATAACACAACAACAAATAAATAAAAAAAGTTCCACAGTCAAACTGTATCCAAACATATAACATATGAAATAAAGGTTTAATGGTTTTCTGTGGCATAATGTGCAGGATGCACTTGTGTTATTAGATGGAAAGTTACTTTGTGTACTATGATGCAAAAAATACTTTAACATCCTATATGTCTACAGGTGAAGATAAAATTCTGTTAAGCACCTCGTTCCAATTTTTGAAAGAGTCATTTTTAGTAAAACAGCATCCTTGAAATTCCATATTCACATTCTGCTGTGGTAAGGCATGATTGCTGAATCTCTCTCTCTCTCTCTCTCTCTATATATATATATATATATATATGAAAGAATGATCATTGACTCGGTTAACATACATATTTTTTAAAAAGAATTGAATTACTAAAACTGAGATTTAAGTAAAAAGGTTTTAATATTAAAACACGACTAGTTTCGACTTGTAACAGCCTTCATCAGGTGACATTATAAAAGAAAGAAAAAAGAAAAAACATTAAAACACTGAAGCTTAAATAAACTATGAATAACATAGAGAGTCTCTATACATAATTGACATTAAAACATTGTGGTTGTATTTAAAGCTGTTCTTTCGTTTGTTGTATTGTTGGGAAAGTGCGTGCTAGGAGCATCTCATGAACGCCAGTACATGATTACAGCTGAATGACTATCTGGGAGGTTGCAGCTCAAGTTATTATTTAGATGAACAGGATTGAAGATGATTTCCCTAGATTCCACAATTTTTCTCTCTAGTTCATCATTGCAACAGAAGATGTTAGTAGATTTATCCAGCAGACTGTGTGACTTTGGCTTTCATTATTAGGATTAGCCGAGAAAAGGATACGACTTAATAATGCACTGGCTCGCTGTCTCTTGTAAGTAATGTCCCTCGTGTGTTCTTCCATACGCAATTCGACAGATTTGTCTGTCTGCTCAAAATAAGGAATATCACAATCACACAATATTTTATATACACCAGGGTATTTAAGATGATGATGACAAGGTTTTAGGTGGCTTATTAAAAAACGGATTTTTGGAAGTGGAGTGAACAAAGTTCTCATATTTTATCTTCTTAGAACTTTTGCTAATTTATGTGAAACTGTACTTATGTAAGGAATAGATATATTGCATTTGAATCTATTTGTTTCTTCTGAGCGATGTCTAGGAGGATTAAGAAGGAATCTTTCAATGATTCTTTTGGAATATCCATTAACTTTGAAAGAAATTTTGAGATGGTTTATTTCTGTAAGAAGTTCATTTGGGTCATTCAGAAGAGAACGGGGCTCTATGTCCCAAGGTGGAAATTATTCCAAGCTTATGAGGAGGGAAGTGATGGGACTGACTATGCAGATATCTGTTGGTATGTGTGGGCTTTCTATATTTTGAGTTTACCAGAAGAGCATGTCAGTTTGACATCAAGAAAAGGCAGGGAATTATACGTTTCAAGCTCGGCAGTAAACTTAATACTTTGATGTTGGCTATTGAGATGTTCGAGGAAGACCATAAGGGAATCATGTCCATGGCTCCAAATAATGAAGACACCATCTACATCGTGTTTCCAAACTTTAGGTGTTAAAATAAAGGAAGAGATAGTCTTGGCTTCAAAATCCTCTAAGTAAATATTTGCGAGTACAGGGGATAAAGGATTACCCATAGCCAGCCCATGATTTTGCTTGTATATAGTATCTTGAAACCTGAGGTAACCGGACTTGATGCAACATGTAAGCAAGGTTAACATTTTTTTGGATAACTTGTCCTTGAGTAATGTTAGGACTTCATCTGTTGGGACATTAGTGAACAAAGAAGTTATGTCCAAGCTAGCCATGATTTCATCTTCATTAACTGTTATATAATTGTGGTATGAAACAAATTCTGTAGTGTTCTTGATAAAGGATGGCGACTTGCCTGAAAAATTTTTGAGGTATTTGGCAAGATATTTTGAAAGGTTGTATGTCGGAGAATTGATACCTTCTACAATGAGGCGTAGTGGGGTGTTCTCTTTATGGATTTTCATTTATGGAACATCATATATGGAAAAATCTACTAACATCTTCTTTTGCAATGATGAACTACAGAGAAAAATCGTGGAATCTGGGGAAATTATCTTCAATCCTGTTCATCTAAATAATAACTTTAGCTACAACCTCCAGATAGTCATTCAGCTGTAATCATGTACTGGCATTCACGAGATGCTATTAGCATACACTTAACCAACAATACAACAAATGAAAGAACAGCTTTAAATACAACCACAAAGTTTTAATGTCAATTATGTATAGAGACTCTCTATGTTGTTCATAGTTTATTTAAGCTTCAGTGTTTTAGTGTTTTTTCTTTCTTTTATAATGTCACCTGATGAAGGCTGTTACAAGCTGAAACTAGTCATGTTTTAATTTTAAAACCAGGGTGCTTAAGGGTCAAAGCTGTATAACTGAGAGGAGACTTCCACATAGCCTTTAAAGGAATGTGGAGAACTGACCAGAGCTTCTAACCTAATGTCCAATCACAGCAGTGTCAAGTAGAGTGATTTGGGCAAATATCAGAATAGAGAACTGGACAATGAGACTTATTTGTGCCTATGGTCCCACAGAAGGTTCTACTAAGGTAGAAGTGGAGGAATTTTTTGAGGCTCTAGAGAAAGCTACTGACACAATGAAAAAGGGAAAGTTGGGCCTTGTTGGAGATCTAAATAGCAGAGTAGAAAGTGATTGTCAGACATACAAAAATATTTTGGGAAAATTTGGAGAAAAGAGCAAAGCTAATAATAATGGCAAATACCTGTTGGATTTCTGCTCAGGACATGGAGTGGTTATTACTTACACCATGTTCCAACATAAAAATGTGCACAAATTCACATGGAAAGAAGAGGCAAGGAATAAGAAAAGTCTCATTGACTATGTCATTGTTGATAGTGATGTTTTCTCCCTGGTGCAGGACACCAGAGTGTACAGAGGATGAAATTGGAAGTGATCACTATTTAGTCTTGAGCAGGATAAAATTGAATTTCATATTGAAAAGAATGACATGTAAGAAAGTTTTAAAGCGAATAAAAGTTGAGCAGCTCTCAGATATGAACTGTAGACTAAAATACACAAAGATTATTGAAGGAAAAATGAAAGAGTTTGAGAACAGGAACCAAACCTTGGAGATTCAGTGGCAAGCCTTGAAGAAAACATTGATTGATTCAGCTAGAGAGGCATGTGGTGAAGTTGTCTGCAAGGATAGAAAAATTAGAACTCCATGGTTGACACAGGAAATTAAAGAGGCAGTGAAGGAAAAGAAGAAAGCATATCAAAAGTTCCTGTCAAATAAGTCAGCTTGTGCTCTTAGAGAATACAGAGACAAATGTAAGAAAGCTAAATAGTTGTAAAACTAGCTAAACAAAAGTCATGGGAGGACTTTGGACAGAACATAGAAAATAAATATCAAGAAGGTGGTAAGATATTCTGGAGGTTGTTGAAGAAGCTTAGGAATGGAGGAAAGAGTGCTGTAAAGGAGTTAGAGATGATAAAGGTGAAAACAGGAGAAAAAGATACCCTTGAAGTATGGAGTAATTACTTTGAAAATTTGCTAAATGAAACAAGCAGTGATGACAGCACAGTGATAAAAAACACTGACCAGGCATGCAGTCAGGAATACATATCCATACTTGAAGTAGAAAAAGCTACCAAAGGCTTGAAATGTGGAAAGGCAGCAGGAGTAGATGATATTCGACCAGAAACGCTGAAGTATGGTGGTATAAAAGTCTTACAGTGGCTGCACTGCATAGTTCAGAATGCCTGGACAAAGGGCCGAATTCCAGACAAATGGAGTAGAGCTCTAATAGTACCATATATAAAAAGGGAAATAAAACTGAATGTGAGAATTACAGAGGTATATCCCTACTGAGTGTTCCTGGTAAGATATATGCAAGTATATTTGAGAAATGGCTGAGAAGAATTGTGGAAGAAAAGCTTGGTGAAGAACAAAAAGCTTGGTGAAGAACAAACTGGATTCAAGTCAAATAGAGGCTGTCAGGATCAGATCTTCACTTTACGACAAATAGTCGAGAAAGCATGGGAATATAACAAAGATCTGCATTTAAGTTTTGTCGATTTGGAAAAGGCATATGACAAGGTGCCAAGAGAGAAGCTATTCGATACGTTATATGGTGTCAATGGGGCATTATATCAAGCAATACTTAGTCTTTATTTGAGTTGTAAGTCAGCAGTTAGAATTGAAGGAAGCAGGAAGATGGTTTAATGTTAAATCTGGTATCAGACAAGGATGTACATTATCCCCTCTGTTATTCATTATCTATACAAATCACATTAGGAAGAAAAGTGGTATTAAACCTGATATGAAAACTGGAGATGTTAATGTCAGCTCTTTGCTTTATGCGGATGATGTTATACTTCTAAATAAATCCGCTACAAGTCTGCAAGATTCTCTGATTAAATTGAATAACTGTTGTAATAGATATGGTATGAAGGTCAGCAATAAAAAGACAAAGACAATGAAAATAGGCAGAATCATTGAAAATGTACATTATGTACATTGAAGGATGTACATTATCCCCTCTGTTATTCATTATCTATACAAATCACATTAGGAAGAAAAGTGGTATTAAACCTGATATGAAAACTGGAGATGTTAATGTCAGCTCTTTGCTTTATGCGGATGATGTTATACTTCTAAATAAATCTGCTACAAGTCTGCAAGATTCTCTTACTAAATTGAATAACTGTTGTAATAGATATGGTATGAAGGTCAGCAATAAAAAGACAAAGACAATGAAAATAGGCAGAATCATTGAAAATGTCAACTGTGTTGTAAATGGAGAACCTGTGGAACAAGTAAAACATTTCAGCTACTTAGGCACAATTTTTAGTGAAGATGGTAAATTAAATATTGAAATAGACAACAGAATCAACAAAGCTGGTATTGTAGGAAGTTCAATTGAATAAATTCATATGGAATAAGAGAGAAATTAGTCGGAACACTAAATTAGCTGTATATAAGAGTTCAAAACCAGTGTTCAAACCAGTTTTAACTTAAGGATCTGAGAGCTGGGTCAGAAGTAAAACACTTGACCAAAGACTAGAGACGGCAGATATGAGAGTCTTGAGAAAGATTATAGGCGTGAACAGATGGCATCAATGGCAATATCATATTAAAAATGAGAATATTAGGAAAGAACTTGACATTGTCAGCATCCAGGAATGTGTTAGTAGAGCTAATCTCAGGTGGTATGGTCACTTAAATAGAATGGGCGAGGAAAGATTAGCAAAACAAGTGTTCTCTGCCAAGTTGGCAGGAAAACAACCCAGAGGAAGACCAAGATATAGGTAGATAGATACGGTACAAAGTGCCTTAGACGATAGAAATATAAGATCTGATAATGTTGGAGTCTTGGCAAGTAACAGACTGATTTGGAGGAAAATTGTAGATAGGAAGTTAGTAATGATGTAAATTTTTCATGTAGTACTATCATATGCTGTACACCCCCTTGAGGGTACATGTCAGGAATTTGATGAACTTTTTACTTAAATCTCAGTTTTAGTCATTCACTTCTTTTTTTTTAAAAAAAAAAAATATATATATATATATATATATATATATATCCTTTCTTTCATAGTCAAATGGTGATTAGCATTTATTTTTTAAAACATTATGGGAACAGCTACTGTGTGCTAAAATTCTAATATATATAAATCAAAATAATCACCCGACACTTTGATCTTCATATCTGGAATATACACATGTATACAATGAAACAAGCTACGTTATAATCTACATAGTATGCTAAAGTCACACCAATTTGGTCAAGTGTTAACACCATTGGTCTGATGTCTGGTGAAGGGAAAAAAAAACCTCAACTACATCAAAGCTCGAGTCCTGTTATTTGTTTGGTTAGAAATCACTAAGAGATAAATGAAGCTAGAGATTACTCACAGATAAATTCAACAAAATCAGTATCAGTGGTGACCAATAAGAGCTGAAATTACTGTTTGGAGTCCTAAAATGAAGATTTGTTTGAAAACTTGAAAAACATTAGGTGTTCCATCCATATTCTTGGAATTTTTATCCGATCGTTACTATTTAGATTAGAATGGTTGCACTTCACCAAGCATGCTGCAGGCACAAATTCAGGGAAACTTAAGCAATTAGGGTGGAAGCAAGTAAGTATGTGTGAAGGCATCCTGAAGCGAGTGAGTGTGAGAATAACCAAGTGAGGAATCTTTCAAGCAAAAATATTGAATAGGGTAGTCAATTCAGATAGAAAAGGTGGGGGCCTAAAGGGATTCTGCAATTTCTATATACTAATGCCAGAAGTATCAGGAACAACAGAGAGGAATTTTTGGCATTGGTCAGTGCGACCTTGCCAAAAGTTATAGATGTTAGTGAGATTTGGCTAACAACAGATGATGTAGCTACGGGGATAGAACGTGAAGAGTTTAGTATTTTCAGGAAAGATAGAGAAGACAGGATGGGGATAAGGTTACTGCTGATGATAGCAGATGAATTGCAGTAAAATAGAATAGGGGATAGGTGGGAAGGTGGCTATTCATTTGAAGAAGTCTGGTGTGAGATTAAGGCCAGTAAGACAAAATATACAGTTGGTTGTTGCTGTAGGCCAGGGAGTTCCACAGATGATCGGAAGACATGCATCACCAAATTAGTACAACGAGTGCAGGTCAAGTGATTATTATGGAGGGACTTCAACTATGGAGATATAGACTGGAAGGAAGAAATATCACATGGCAAGAAGGAAATAGAATTTATACATCTACTAAGGGATAATTACTTAAGGCATCATATGGAGGGAACTAGCGGTGGGAGAGTATTGGACCTGGTCATAGGATCAGAAGAGCTATCCATAACCAAGGTAACCACATTGCCTCTGATTGAAAGTGACCATGTGGTTTTGACTTGGGAGATTGTAAAACATGAGGAATATTCTGTCAACAAGGGGTATATGTGGAACTACAAGACAAGTAATTATAACAGGCTTAGTAAGAAGCTTAAATCTGTGCCATGGCACAAAATGCAGTGTAAGGATGTTAGTAGTGGGATATAGTTAAGGTCATCTGGAGGAAGCAATATTAAATTGTATACCTAAGGTAAGGAGGATTAATCAGATAGGAATTAGATGGATGATTGAATTAGATAATATCATTAAGCACGAGCTGCAGAAGAAAATGCTGTGGAGGATATACAAAGAGAAAGGTGACCAGCAAACTCATGATATACAAGGTTCTGGCAAGAAAGGTGATTAGCATGGCCAGGTAGTCAAAATCAGATTATGAGAAGAATCTATCCAAGCAGGCCAACACTGCTTTAACATATATGACAGATACTGATGTGGGAGCAGAGGTGGATGAATTGGAGGTTCTTATTGCAGAATCTCAATGTAAATACAGCTGTGGGATTAGATGGGATATCAGCTAGGTTTTGCAAGAATGTGCAAGGGAACTGGCAACGCTTCTGACTAGGCTCTTTAATTTAAGTCTCAGCTCTGGTAGAGTTCCAAGGGAGTGGAAAGAGGGCAAAATAATTTCCTTGCATGAGGGAGGTTCTAAGACTGCGGTAACAAATCATAGACCAATCAATATCGTAGATGCAGCAATAAAAGATTGGACTAGAAAAATTGGACAAAAAGAGAATTCAAGAATGGATAGATAAAAATATGATACTCTAGGAGGATCAACATGGCTTGGCAAAGGTCGCTCATGCCTTAGTAATTTACTAACTTTTTATAATAGAGTAACAGCTGAGTTGGATAAAGGAAATGGCTACATGATGATTTTGCTGGAATTTGTAAAGGCATCTAACAGAATACCACATGGAACTTTGTTATGCAAATTAGAACAAATGAGGATGGACATTAGACTGGTTAAGTGGATAAGAGAGTGACCGCTGGACAAATATTAAAAAGCAGTATATGGAGGGGCAGAATCTACGCAACAAGGGGACTAATGGTGTACTGCAAGGTTCAACGCTGGGACTATTGCTGTTTAAATTTGTACATAAATGATATAGGAAATAACCTGAAAGGAAATATTCACTTGTTTGCTGATGATGCAAAATTAGGTAGAGTAATAGTTAATCAATTTGATGTGGAGAGCTTGCAGGATGATTTAAATAGACTGTCAGTATGGGCAAAAGATAATGGGTATCAGTTTAATGTGGAGAAATATAAAACTATGCCTTTTGGGAAAAATAGATTACTGTGTATCATGTTGATGGCACTGTACTCTAGGAAACAGATAAAGCTAGAGATTTAGGGGTGGTGGTAGACAGAGAGTTAAAGTTTAGAGTACATATTGCTAAGTTAGTCCATAAGATTACTTGGCTATTGAAGAACACATTAGCATGTAGAGATAAGGAAGTTGCTATTCCTCATTATAAGGCCTTGATGTCCACATCTGGATTATTGTGCTGTTCCCCTTGGTTTCTTGGAGAAGAGAAAGCAGTGGAGAGGATTCAGAGGAGAGTGACCAAGATGGTTGCTATGCAGAGATATTGAGGGTGTGTGGATTGCAGAAGATGGTTGACAGGAGAAAAAGAGGGGGATATAACAGAAAAATGTAAGTTGCTTAAAGGGTTCTATAGGATTGGTGCAGGGGAAATGTTTCAGCACTTGGCTAAAGGGACCAGAATAAGGGGTCATCCCTGGAAGTTGAATGAAGGTGTGGTTGTAGGGGTGCGAGGATTAGATTTTTTGCTTGGAGAGTTGTGAATGAGTGGAATGGGTTTCTAGAGTCGACTGTGAGTGCCTTGTCTGTTAATGGGTTCAAGGAGAGGTATTATAGATTGTGTGTATAGATTGGGTCTCCTGCAAAGCTTGTCTGCAAGTCTCCTGAAAAACTTGGTCTTCTCCATGCGACTTAATGAGAAGCCCATATAATAATAATCCCAAATCTCATATTTATTTTCCCACCATGTAGAGTCTATAGCATTTCAGTGAAAATACTTGCAATTTTCTCTAATCTTTGATCCTGATGATAGCAAAAGTTGATAACAAATATTACATTTGCAACACAAGACTTGAACTTTTTTATGGTTAATATTATATATATATATAATTGCTTACGATCAAAACTAGATAATCAGGAAGAAACTTCCATATAGTCTAAGGAATGCAGAGAGCCAACCATTTTGACCCACTGCCCAGTTTGCACCTTTCCATAATGAACCCAGTTTACTAATTATCAACCTGCTGGATGAACAAGGCCCTGCTTTCCTCCCTCCTTTTTATTTTTCTCAGAGAACTAGGATAATAGTGTTAAGTCAATTATTATATTAATTGGAAATCACCTGAAATCATAGCAGACTGCAATACAGTTAATATACCTAATATGGAAGATAAGAAATTATCTTCCATATTAGGAAGATAATTTCTTATCATGTTTTAATGAATCTCGTGAGATTAATTGGTGCAACACTCTTAAATGGAAAAAGCTAAATTTTCATGACACATGAGAGTCACTTCTTAGTTCATGTACAATACTTCAAACTCTAATTTTGTTTTAATAATCATCAGAATATAACATGATAGTTGATGCCAAGCACAATGTTTGCAACACAGGATATGCATATAGAGAAAATACAAGAAATTAATAAGCAAAGCTATACAGAGAATGACAGTTCCATTAACTATTTGGTCTATATATCTATTTAGTCTAGCTACTCACTGATGAAGCCTCAAAAAAGGCTGAAACCGGTTTGGGTAGTGACCTCCCCACCATAATGTAATAACAGCATAAATTTCCTAGGAAATGTGTTTTTACATTATGGAAAATACCAAGAATAGCGATCAGAACTTTACTCACCTTTGCAACGAGTTGCCTGAGATTGTACTACTTACTAGGACTACTTGCATTAGCTCACTCTAGTAATCGCCGATACTTTATAGTTTACTATGTATGGCATGAAACTCTCTGATTCCGATCTCCGAGTTTCTTATTCGGTTTTAAAACAATGTGGGATTAATATCCCCTTAATTTTAATAATGTTTATATCTCTGAAATGAAGCCTATTGGTTCTTTATATTTAGTAATTATTGTTATTATTTGACACCTCCAGGGAGTCCACAGACTCATCGAGCGAGGACACCCGCTCTGCAACTGTCTCCACCAACTGACTGCAACTACACCAACACCATCTACTGCCGCCCACCACCACTAGTATTTTCACAGACAATCACAAACCTCCATGCCCACGGCGGGATTCAAACCTGCAGCCTTTTGACTGGACAGCTGATATGCTAACCACTCAGCCAGCCTTTTCCCACATGACTTGTTAGAGCTATTGTTCTGTAATTTTTGCAGTTCATTTTTTGTGAATGGGTATTAGGAGTGATATCGTCCATTCTTTTGATGTTTTGCTTTCCTCCCATACAACGTTACACAACTGGTATAGTTTGTCTATTATCATCTCACAAATGTGTTTTAACATCTCTCCAGTGATCTCATTGGAGAAATTATTATTATTATTATCCAGACCTCCATGGAGTCAAAAGACTCATCGTAGGAGGTCCTTCCTAAGAAACACAAAGTCTATCATACCACTCCTTAAACTCATTGACTGTTTTCGCTCTCACCACTCCATCAGGCAATGCATTCCATGTTTCAACCACCCTCCATGCAAAGAAACCACTCCTCACCCTCTTGCTCACGGTTTTCTTTCGTAACTTCCAGGAATGGCCTCTTGTCATCACTCCTTCCAGCTGTTCAACCAAGTGAAAGAACTCCCCAGTGTCAACCCTGTAGCCACCTTTCGACGGTTTAAAAGTTTCAATCATATCACCTCTCCTCCTTCTATCCACCAAACTCTGCAGTCCACATTCCCTCAGCCGATCCTCATAACGTTGTACAGTCCTGAAACCATCTTTGTTATCCGCCTTTGTACCCTTTCCACAGTTAATTTATCCCCTTCAAATCCTGAGGACCAAATCTGAGAACAATAGTCTAAGTGTGGTCTGATCAGAGTCTTATACAACGGAATGATAACCCTTTTATCTCTGCAGGTCAGTGTCCTTCTCATTATTACAGCAATATTCTGTGTTACCTTCACCACCTTTGCAATATGTCCCCTAAATTTCAGGTTTCTATCAATCATCAATCCCAGATCTCTTGTCTCCCCTACTTCCTCCAGTATAATTCCTTCCATAGTATGCAACATCCCATAGATGTTTCTCAAACCTCAAGACCTTACATTTTGCTGCATTAAACCAACACCCCCCATTCATTTGCCCATCTAGCTTATCAAATCCTCTTGCAGGGCTACTATATTTGCACTATTACTAATAATCGTTCTTAGCTTTGCATCATCCGCAAACAACTGAATATCCCCTTGCAATCCACTGACAATGTCACTGATATATAAAGGTTAAACAATATAGGTCCAAGTACTGAGTCATGTGGGACCCCACTTGTAACCCTCTGCCTCCTTGAAACTTCCCCACCATACACAACTCTCTGATACCTATCAGACATCCAATCCTGAATCCAGTTGACCAATCTCACATCCAGACCCATGTGCTGCAACTTGAATATCAGCTTATCATGTGGCACTCTGTCAAATGCCTTTGCTAAATCCCATAAAATGGCAGCATATGCCTTTTCCTCATAAACTGCTCTTGTAACTTTATTATAAAAGGCTTGCATATTACTATCAAGACTCATCGAGAGGAGGTCCCGCCTAAGAAACACAAAGGGTATCATACCACTCCTTAAACTCAAAAACCATGGATCATCCAGGACATTCTAGATCTAATAGATGAAAGAAGAAAATACAAAACCTCCCTAAAGGAAGAAAGCAAAGACAAATATAAACATATAAAAAATATGATAAATAGAAAGTGTAAAGAAGCAAAAGGACAATGGTATACAGAGAAATGTAAAGAAATAGAAGATCTAACAAAGACTGGAAGAATCGATAAAGCTTATAACATTATAAAAGGAATAAGCCAGCAAAACAAGAAGTACAATTATCAAAAATAAACAGGAGAACATACTTATAGATAAGGAAGAAATTTCGGAAAGATGGAAGGAGTACTTAAAAGATCTATATAGTGGAAAAGATCTACATGCCAAGGCTATAGAAGATGAAACAAGACTTTATGTAGAATTGGTCCAACTATATTAAAAGATGAATTTGAATGGGCACTGAATGAATTGTCAACAAAGCACCAGACACTGATAACATACCTTCAGAATTAATAAAATCCTCAGGAAACATAAGTCATACCTTTTCAAGATCATAAAGGATATTTATGAAACGGGGATCATCCCCAAAGATTTTACACAATGCTCTATCATACCCATTCCTAAAGTAAATAATGCAAACAAGTGTGAACATCATCGCACAATAAGCTTAATATCACATGCTTCGAAAATACTACTCAAAATTATACAAAAAAAGACTAACAAAGAAAGTTGAAGAATATGTTGCAATGACCAGTTTGGATTCAGGAAACAGCAGGGGACAAGAGAAGCAATCCTAGCTCTAAGAACAATTATTGAAAGAAGATTGGAGAAGAATCAAAATACTCTGATAGTCTTTCTTGACTTGGAGAAAGCCTTCGATAGTATTGACTGGAATCAAATGTTTCACCTCCTAAAAACAATAAAGGTAGATTGGAGAGATAGAAGGCTCATATTTAATCTTTACAAGCATCAAGAAGCAGCCAGCAATACAACAAAAACCGCAATAGCAAAAATACATAGAGGTGTAAGACAGGGGTGCTCTCTTGCACCCATATTGTTAAATCTGTACATTGAAGATGCAATAAATAAACTGAAAGAACTAATAGAAACAGGAATTACGATAAATGGAATTGATATTAACTGGCTATGGTTTGCGAATGATATAGCAGTTATATCTGATAACGAAAACAAACTGAAAGCCACCCTAACAAAGATGGAAAAAATCTTCACACAGTACAGCTTAAAAATTAATTATAAGAAAACAAAATTATTAAATACAAGTAAAGCAAATCCAATGGAAATAAATAATAATCTAATACAACAGGTATCCTCTTTTAAATATCTTGGAAGTCTTATCACAGAAGATGAAAGAAACCAATCAGATATTAAAGCAAGAATAATCCTAGCCAAAAAAGCATTCTATAACAGAAGAAACATTTTTACCAGTAAAGGACTTAGCATCCAGCTCAATAAAAGGCTAGTGAAAACATACATATGGAGCATTTCATTATATGGTTGTGAGGCCTGGACGCTAACAAAACAAGACATGAAAAAGTTGGAGGCATTTGAACTTTGGTGTTGGAGAAAGATGATGAAAATTAGTTGGACAGAAAGGAAAAGTAATGAAGAAATTCTAAATATAGTTCATGAAGAGCAGATATTAATGAAACACATCAATAAGAGAAGAAAAAGCCTAATTGGACACCATTTGAGGCATGGGGGACTAATTACAAAAATAATGGAGGGGACTGTAGAAGGAAAGAGGCCACGAGGCAGACCAAGAATTTCATATATAAATAACATAATGATGCTAACTTGCTCTAAGAGTTATGAAGAGATAAAAAAAAGGTCACAAGACAGGATGTTGTGAGTGCTGCTATATTTACCAATCTCCGGATTGATGTACCAAAGAAGAGCAAATTCTAACACAAGAGCACCCCTTAACAAATCCATGTTGACTCTCACAGATAACATTACCCTCATCTGCCCAATGTTGTATACGGTCCCTCACTACTTTATCCAAGATCTTAACAACTACTGATGACACACAAACTGGCTTATAATTAGACACTTCCAGTCTGCTACTGCCCTTATGCAATGGCACTATCTTACCTTCCTTCCATTCCGTGGACACCTTTCCCGCAGCCAGACTTTCATTGAAAAGCTAGGTCAAAGGCACTGTCAGTTCCCTAGCACATTCTCTCAAAACTCGTGGTAAAATACCATCCAGTCCCACAGCTTTACTGACATCCAGAGTACTCAGTATTTGAAACACACTCTCCTCCTGTACCTCTAAACCTCAAACCTACCCTATCCCTCTAGTATTAAAACTGATTCCTCCATGATGAAATACTCCAATAAAGTGTTCACTGAACAATTCCGCTATGTCCTCTGTATCAGTCACTCTATTCCTATTTTTATCCAACACAATATCATTCTTCCACAGTCATTTCTCCTCCTACTGGCCACTTAGCTTAAAAAAAACTCCCTAGGATTTTCTTTGGATCTTAGGGCCAATCTCCTCTCATATTCCAGTTTCACCTTCCTTACCATACTAGTCAGTCTTCTGGCCTGTGTCTTATATTCTTCATGCATCTTCTCTTCACCTGTCTCCTTATATCTCTTTCATAGCCTCTTTTTCGCATGCAATTCCTGTTTAATATTGTTTGTCATCCACTTTACTTCAAATTGTGTCCTCTTCTTCACTCATAGTATGCAACGTACTATTGCTGCTAACAAATATTCTTTCACAATTTACAGATGTTAATAATGATCTCATTATTCTCAGGGATTTTATGGTTTTATAGATGTTTTAGTGCCTTCACCTCATCCCTCAATATATCTGTTTCTCCTTCTATGCTTCATGGTGATGGCATTTCCCTTAATTCATCAAAACATAACTTTTTTTTGATGAATTGATAAACATAAGATGATCAGAAACCTCAACATCTCCCTGCGTCTTGTATAACTCAGAGCAGTATTTTGTTCATTTCTCAGCTATTTTTTCTATGTTCATCAAGATTTTATCATTCTCATTTGTTATAGTTCCCTGCTTTGGACTATTCCTTGTTGAGGTTTCTGATCATCTTATATATTTCTCTTGTTCTGAATTCATCATGGTATTTATTGATACCCTTGCACTGATCCTCTAGCCATTTTGATTTGTCTCTTCTAAATGCCTTATTCACTTCATTGCATTTTGTTCTATACTGGTCTTTTATTTCCACAGAGATTTCTCTCTCTCCTAATCTTTAATGCTTGTTTCTTGAATTATTCTCCCAAGGGTTTTATTATTAACATTTCTATACAGATGTTGGCTATTGGATCCAGTCTATTGATGTTGGGTGAGTAGTTGAGACTGAAATATCTCAGGTGACTTATTGAGACTTATTCATTCTACCTTTAGTGACTATGGGTTTGAGACTTCTTTGGAGATAAGTATCAGCTAGTTACTAGATTATATTACTAGTTTCTCTCTCTTCCTCTTTCTTAAAATTTAGGACTGCTTTAAGAACTTTAAATGGGCAATCCCCAGTGGGAAAGCATAGAGTTCGAGCAGGCATGTCACAATTCACAAGTTTTTATGGCTTCTTGCATACAAAATAGCCTGATCGCCTCCAGGTTGAGCTTCAGAGGCCAACAACTCTGGTCAGCAACAATAAACCATAGTCCCAGATTATGTCCTCAACTCGGAAAACAGCTGAGGAACAAGACAGGTTCTGTGAAGTTAGAAGGAAAAAATGGTGCAAGGAAATATCACACAAAACTGCAACCCATCACTGAAGCAGAAATGAACCACCATACGAGGGTGGTTTGAAAAGTTCTCGCCCTCGACCATAGATGGCAACACTATCAGCAAGATTTTTTTTTGTCATAAGCATCCATGTGAAATTGCAAGTCATTCTATTGAGTAATTTTGGTATTTACAACTGTATGAAGTAAAAGTGTGGTCTGTATCCCTTGAAATGGAAAAAATGAGTATCGTGCAGTTATAAAATTCTTTGTAAAAGAAGGTTTAAAGCCAAAAAAGAAATTCATTTGAAGTTCATAAAAGATTATGGGCACTCTTCTCCTTCATTTTCAACAAATAAGAAATGGGCTGCCGAGTTTAAACGTGGTCGTACCAACCTTGAAGATGATCCATGTGAAGGACGTCCATAAAAGTGTAACAACACAAGCAATTCATTTTATAAATTATGGATTATTTAAATTAAGGGGATATTAATCCCACATTGTTTTAAATCCGAATAAGAAACTCAAAGATTGGAATCAGAGTTTCATGCTGAATATAGTAAACTATAAAAGTATCAGCGATTACTAGCGTGAGCTAATGCAAGTAGTCCTAGTATGTATTACAATCTCGGGCAACTCGTTGCAAAGGTGGGTAAAGTTCTGATCGCTATTCTTGGTATTTTCCATAATGTAAAAACACATTTCCTAGGAAATGTATGCTGTTACTATATTCGGCATGAAACTCTCTGATTCCATTCTTTGAGTTTCTTATTCAGTTTTAAAACAATGTGGGATTAATATCCCCTTAATTTAAATAATGTTTATATCGCCGAAATGAAGCCTATTGGCTCTTTATATTTAAATAAATTATGGATTTTACAACCGTGTTATAAATAACTTTATTATCTCGTTGTTTCGATCTTCATATCAAGATCATCATTTGCAGCATACACAATTATACTATACAAGCTGTGTTACATTACAAATTGTAAGCTAGAGAAACAAAGATTTGATCATATGTTATTCTACTGGCATGACCTCTAGTGAAAAAAAAAATACATCAAGCTAGAATTTATATAAACATTCTTCTTACAGATAGTTTTCTTTCAGTAACAGTGATGTCCTATTTTTTTAGTATTACAATTGTTGCTGACTTTTATATGAGACTTGTTTTTTACTAATTGGGGTGCGCTGATTTCAAATATTAAACCCATTTTTCTCTAACATGTCAGGTTTTTCCTCTATGGCATTTTCTTTTTGCTAATTTGTAAGTTTTTGATAGTTTTAAGGAGGCAGTACTATTTAGAGGATCAAAAAAATCGATTTTTTAATATTATTTTCTGTAAGTAAACGAATAAATGCATAAGAACCTGCAACGGCACGTACTGGTGCTTTGAATGCGAGAGAGGCCGATAATTAGATACATAACTACTTAACAATATTCATTAAAAATTACAAGAATATTTATAAAATTTGAAATGGAATGCCAAAAGCTAATTTTCGGCATTTTCCCTTGCTCCACTGTCGTAAATTTTCTACACATGACTTACACACTTTATTTGGAGCCCATGACTTGTCCTGATCTGCAATTTTCACGTCAAAGTATGCAAAGTACACTTTCTTAATGAAATCAGTAATATTTGTCCTTTGACTGGGAACAGTAAAGCTGCCACAAATGTAGCAGAAGGAATCTACACTATTGACACAATTTTGAGTAGTAGACGATGTATTTTCTTCACTGCCGACTAACATGCAATTAACAAGACAAAAACAACCAGACACTTTATTGTAACATTATAAGCGCTCATCATACTTTTGCAATCAATTAACAATTGACTGATTTCGATCGTTCTTTGTCCGCTATGACGCATATAGCATTCATTTGTTTTAGGCAGTCGTCATCGCCTACTTTTCTTCACCTAAATGTATTAGATTGGTTACCGGCCTTCGGCCTCTCTCGCATTCAAGGCGCCAGTACATGCTGTTGCAGGTTCTTATGCATTTATTAGTTTACTAACAAGCGAGAGCGGTGAGCGCTCCGATTCTGATCTGCGCACCGCTTTGAATAATAGGCTATCTCTTCGGGAATTTTTCGAATTTCTTGATAAAAAGTTAGGAACAGATTTTTAAAAGCACATACTTTCAGAAAATAATATTAAAAAATCGATTTTTTTGATCCTCTAAATAGTACTGCCTCCTTAAAACTATCAAAAACTTACAAATTAGCAAAAAGAAAATGCCATAGAGGAAAAACCTGATGTGATAGAGAAAAATGGATTTGATATTTGAAATCAGCGCACCCAAATTAGTAAAAAACAAGTGTCAGATCATAATCAGCAGAAAAAAAAATTTTTTTTTTTGTTGGCCAGTGTTATTTATAAATTACAACATGAATAAACATTCTTTCTTACAGATTTCTTCCTTAACAGTGATGTCCTATTTTTAGTATTACAATTGTTATTTCTGATTTAGAATCCTGGATTTTCTACAGTCCTGTTTATAGTTGTTCTTAGAGAGGAAGGATTCGTGGGACGAATATATGCCTTCCATATGTATGGGATTTTTAGACCATCATTATTGTTCAGATTGGGGTGGTTGATAACGATCTCACAGGCTTCCTTAAATTTGCGTTCATACCATGTTTTGGTGTTATGTAGACAACTAGTGCTTTTCCAGTCAATTCTATGTAGAGTGTTCAGGGCATGATCAGAAAGGCCAGCTTCACCATAATTATTATATTTAATGTGTCGTTTATGTTCTTATTGTCTGATGGGAATTGTGCTTCCTGTTTCTCCTATATATGGTATGTTACAGCTGCAATAGATACGGTATACTCCAGGGTATACCAGTGGAGAGAGTGGGTCTTTGGATGAGTTGATTAAGCTTTATAATTTTGCAGGAGGTTTAAAGGTGGCTTTGAGGTTATATTTTTGTAGTACTCTGTTTATTTCAATATATATGTTTTTCAATATATATATATAAATAAAATTATAACAATCTGGAAACAGCATAACCCATTTGGTATACAAATGACCCCACAAATGAAGATAGATACACTGCTATTTGCAGATGATCATATAGTATTAGCTACATCAAAAGATGACTTACAAAGATCATTAAAATCATTAAATGATATCTCAAAATAATATAATACGACAATATCTAAAGAAAAAACAAAATTAATGGCATTCAAAGGAGAAAACCCAATAAGAAGTAAAATAGTGATAGATGATAAAATATTACAACAAGTAAATACTTTCAGATACTTGGGATGTGATCTATCATACGAAGAAGAAAAAGACATAGACACTAAAATATCAAACTTTGTCAAAGTAAATGGCATAATAAATAATATATTTAAGCCATCCCTAGTACAAAAACATACTAGAATCAGACTGTATAATGTCTTGTCAAAACCAACTCTACTATATGGAAGTGAAACATGAACCATGAAAAGGAAAGATGAAAAACTGAATTTAAACAGCAGAAATGAAGTTCCTCAGAAAAACAGCTGGATATACCAAGTGGGATCACAAAACAAATGAAGAAATCTTACAATCCCTGAAAATAAAACCAATTAAATACTACATGAGACAGTATAAACAAAAATGGCCAGAACATTTAAATAGAATGGACAGCAGCAGACTACGAAAAATATCATACAGATACAAAATAAGTGGAAAAAGAAGAATCGGAAGACCAAGAAAGAGATGGCATGAGACCAGAACAGGCCACTTGGCCTAAATTCCATGTTAGGAAGAAGAAGAAGAAGACTGTTTATTTTGTCTGATGTCCCTTTAATGTAGGGAATGGTTATAGTTTTATTGTAATCTGGTTTGTCTTTGTTTTTTATTGAGGCCTTGAGAGAATTTTGTTAATAGTGTTTTGGCTGTAACCATTTTTTTTGGAAAGTATTGCTGATCTGCTGATCACTTTAAATTCATCTTTCAGTGCCTGTTCACTGGAGCAAATCTTCATAGCGCTGTTTTTTAGAGTATTGATGACACCTAGTTTTTGTGTTGGGTGGTGGTAGGAGTTTATGTGTATGTATTGGCCAGTATGTGTCGGTTTCTGGTAGACAGTGAAGGAAAGATTGCCCGTAGGAAGACATGTGACAAGTGTATCTAGAAATAGAAGTGTGTTCTGTTTTTCAATCTCAATAGTGAACTGTATGCGTTTGTGTTGTTTGTTTAGGTGGCTAAGGAATGTGTCTAGTGTCTGGCGGCCATGAGACCAGATCTTGAAAACATCGTCAACGTATCTAAGCCAGACTTTGGGTTTTAAAGGGGAGGAACATTTTATGTGGAACATTTTGAGTACCTTCCTTTAGGTTCCTCTCCTTTAAAACCCAAAGTCTGGCTTAGATACATTGACAATGTTTTTGCGATCTGGTCTCATGGCCACCAGACACTAGACACTTCCTCAGCCACCTAAACAAACAACACAAACACATACAGTTCACTATTAAGATTGAGATAGATACACTTGTCACACGTCTTCCTATGGGCAATCTTTCCTTCACTGTCTACCAGAAACCGACACATACTGGCCAATATATACACATAAACTCCTACCACCACCCAACACAAAAACTAGGTGTCATCAATACTCTAAAAAAACAGGGCTATGAAGATTTGCTCCAGTGAACAGGCACTGAAAGACGAATTTAAAGTAATCAGCAATACTTTCCAAAAAAATGGGTACAGCCAAAACACTATTAACAAAATTCTCTGCAAGACCCCAATAAAAAACAAAGACAAACCAGATTACAAAAAACTATAACCATTCCCTACATTAAAGGGACATCAGACAAAATAAACAGAGTACTACAAAAATATAACCTCAAAGCCACCTTTAAACCTCCTGCAAAATTAAAAAGCTTACTCAACTCATCCAAAGACCTACTCCCTCCGCTGGTCCACCCTGGAGTATACCGTATCTATTGCACCTGTAACATACCATATATAGGAGAAACAGGAAGCACAATTCCCATCAGACAATAAGAACATAACGACACATTAAATATAATAATTATAGTGAAGCTGGCCTTTCTGATCATGCTCTGAACACCCTACATAGAATTGACTGGAAAAGCACTAGTTGTCTACATAACACCAAAACACGGTATGAACGCAAATTTAAGGAGGCCTGTGAGATCGTTATCAACCACCCCAATCTGAACAATAATGATGGTCTAAAAATCCCATACATATGGAAGGCATATATTTGTCCCATGAATCCTTCCTCTCTAAGAACAACTATAAACAGGACTGTAGAAAATCCAAGATCCTAAATCAGAAATAACAATTGTAATACTAAAAATAGGACATCACTGTTAATACGTTCGCTACCAACTACGAGTATACTTGTAGTTGGTAAAGCAGCCACACAAGCCAGCTACGAGTATAATCGTATGATGCTTACCGCTGGCAACGAAATTACTGTACTGACCTTGAAGAAGTGAAAATGCTTGGCTTGTGGAGCTAGCATCAAAACTGTATATTCTCATGGATGATATATGCTCTGCACAAGCCAACTACGAGTATACTCGTATGACGCTTACCGTACTGACCTTGAAGAAGTGAAATTGCTCGGCATACGGGAACAGACTATGCCAAAGTAGCGTGGCAGCGAACGTGTTAAGGAAGAAATCTGTAAGAAAGAATGTTTATTCATGTTGTAATTTATAAATAATTTTTTAAAATCAAAAATAACAATTGTAATACTAAAAATAGGACATCACTGTTACTGGAAGAAAACTATCTGTAAGAAAGAATGTTTATTTAAATTCTAGCTTGATGTATTTTTTTTTCCACTAGAGGTCATGAGTGTAGAATAACATATGATCAAATCTTTTTTTCTCTAGCTTACAGTTTGTAATGTAACGCAGCTTGTATAGTATAATTGTGTATGCTGCAGATGACGATCTTGATATGAAGATCGAAACGTCGAGATAATAAAGTTATTTATAACACGGTTGTAAAATCCATAATTTATGAAATGAATGCTAATCACCGTGTAACACTAAAAGAAAAGAACACAAGAAATCATTGATCAAATGCACAATATGGTATTGGATGACCGGCGAGTCAAAGTGCATAAAATTGTGAGACTATAGGCATTTCAAAAGAATGTGAAGGATATATTTTGCATGAAGAATTGCAAATGAAAAAGCTTTGCACAAGATGGATGCCACGCAGATCAAAAACTCACTCGCATGAAAATCTCTGAACAGTGCTTGCTGCGTTTTAACAACAATAAAACTGATTTTGTGCATTGATTTATTACTATGGATGAGACCTGGATTTACCATTACACACCAGAATCCAAACAGCAGTCAAAACAGTGGACAGACGCCGGTTGTTCAGTGCTAAAGAAGACAAAGTCGGTTCCATCAGCAGGAAAGGTCATGGCATCAGCGTTTTGGAGTGTTAAAGGCATTTTGTTTATTAATTATCTTGAAAAGGGTAAAACAATAACCGTTGAATATTATTCCAATCTCTTAACCAAATTAGACAAAAAAATTTGTGAGAAAAGACCTGGTTTCGTCAGACAATGCACCTGCCCATAAAAGTGTTTTAGCAATGGGAAAATTAAGGGATCAGCACTATGAATTGTTGGAACATCCACTCTATTCCCCAGATTTGGCTCAGTTTGACTTCTATCTCTTCCCAAGACTAAAACTCTTCCTTGCTGTTCAGCGTTTTTCTTCGCATCAAGAGGTGATTGCAGCTGTAGAGGGGTATTTTGCAGATCTTACTGAGAACTACTACAGGGATGGGATAGTTGCTGTATCGCTGATCACGGGATAATGGTGCTGGAGCATCGCTGGAATAAATGTATTAGTCTTAAGGGAGATTATGTTGAAAAATAAAAATAATTTTGAAATTATAAATTCGTTTTTTCATTGTTAGGCCGAGAACTTTTCAGACCACCCTCGTAAGCAAAGAGCTCCTCCTATTATTCTGCAAACCAAAAATCAATGGACAGAAGTTGACACTGGCCTCAGAAACCATAAAATAAATTTTACAAAGCAAAGAACATGGATGGATGGACAGGCAGATGGGTTTAAGTACAGCCAGAGATGGTAGCTGACTATTGCACACTCAAACTTTTGGATGGTAAAAACAACCAATACCACATGTTCGCTTAAAAAAAAATCAACTCGGTACTGTGCAGTATTACAGAATCCGTCACTGCTGAGAAAGTCACAAGGAAAATCCAAAACCATGAACTAAATCCCATTAAAGTTAGCCATATGCTCCAAGCAGATAAACAGCCAATTCCTCCTGTCTTAGTGGAAATCTGTAAACAGTACTGAGAAATCTATTACCTAAAAATAGTTTGCAACCTGGCTATAAAACCAGAACCATTATGAAGGAAGGCATCAACAGGACAATACCTTGCAACCCTCTCAAAGAGAAGAGGAGGAAGCCACAGGATTAGGAATATTTAAGAAGTGCCAGGAATTTTTAGGGAGCTTATTCTATAGTAATGTGAACAATTCTTCAGTTGAAATATTCATTAATAAACTGACACTGTTAAAGTAAGTTATAACGTCTTGTTCACTTAGAAGAACACTTTCTGATAATACAAATGAAGTGCATAGTTTTTTATGAAAGACAAAGATCTCCTGGCAGAAATTTTAGTAGTTTAACTAGATTTCTCGGTAGATTATATACTGGAAAATTTTGCTTTCGACAACTGCATTTAAAAGCATTTTGGGGACCTGTTGAGATAAGATGAAAAGTTATTCAATATGAGCCAATCTGGTTTTTCTGATAAATTCAGTCGCAGTTCTGAAGACATCGTTAGTGTGCTTTTGTAAATTTCTAGAAGGATCATGATGTAGTATCGAATATGTACCTATGTGAAAAAGTTATTGGATCTTCCTTCATATTCATCTGCAACAAGAATTATTATAATATTACCTTTATCAATAGGAAAGATAACTATTTAGATATTGTTTCATAAACTTCTTCAAGTGGATCCTTCTGATGGAGCAAGATTCTCAGCTGGAGATTTTTCATTATTTAATTGAAAAAAAAAGTCAGTTTAAAATGAACAAGTGGAAGCAAAGTTTCTTAATGAAGGAAGGTGTTTGTTCAATTTTTGTTAATAGGAGTTATTTTGGGACTTTTCTTGGTAAAGTTAAGACCCTTGCTAAGAATATCTTCTGCAGACAGTATATATCAAAGGTGAGTTAGCCGATCTCATATGGAGGTAGCAGAGTTTTTTCTCCCGGAAACTACGGTTTTTCATCCCGCATACAGACAAATCGGCCCTTCAGAACACACGCAATTTACAGACAAAAAATACTAGCTGTGGTGGTGGTGAGCAGTAGATGGCGCTGATGTAGATGATTGGTAGTAGAGGTTCGATGTAGTAGTGGAGACAGAGAGTTGTACAATGGGTGTTTTCCTGCAATGAGTCTTCGGACTCCTTGGAGGTGTCACGAATAATAATAATAATAATAATAATATATTACGACTGGTTGAAAATTTTATCTATAAGAAGCTGTATACAATACAACAAATCCAGACTACTCTATAAATTTTTGATCTCACTGGTAAACACTGAGTAGTTTACAAGTGATGTGCTATCTTCAATATAGCACTCTTGTTATAAGGAATAGAAATAATTTTGCTATGATCCTGCATGTAGAAAAAGGGAAGGAGGGAGCATAGTATTGTGTTTATTTTACCAGTGTTGTAATCATGAACTTTAAAAAAAAAATATGCAGCAATCTGAGTTCAGCAGTCAGTGCTGTATCACTGAAGAAACAATTGCTTTGTCAAATAACAGCAGAGGGCCAAAAACAGAACTCTGGGACATGCCATTGGTTATCCTCCTTTTTTAGACACTGCTACATCTTTTTTTTGGAAGTCCAAGAATATCACTGAATATGATTCTCCCTTATCTAACATACTCATTATCCTATCATAAAATGGAAGTAAATTGCTAAAACAGTATCTACCCTTTACAAATCTATGCTGACCATCATAAAGAATGCTATGTCCAGCAACCCTATCCTGTATTCTATTCCTAACCAATCTCTCCAATACCCTGACCACAACCAACAGACTGGTCTATAATTAGAAACTTCTGTCCAAGAGCCATGCTTGTGGAGTGGTACTATTTTGCCTTCTTTCCACTCCTTAGGAACCCTAACCACTGCCAAGACTATACATAAACAAGAAAGTCAAGGGTAGAGCTAACTGTTGTGCACATTCCTTAAGAATACATGGTGATATGTCATCCATTCCCACAGCCTTATTAATATCTAACTCAATCAACACCTAATAACCTCAGATTCTTTCACTTCCAATTCTCCTACTATTCCTCTCTTCTATATATTGCACTGCATCATTTACATCAGTATGATATACACTGATTAAATATTCATTCAGTAATTCTACTATATCCTTTGCAAATGTCATTCTGCTGCCACTAGTGTCAAACTGCCATAATTATTTTCTCTTGCTTGAGAAAATAGTGAAAAACATCCCTTGAATTAACCTTGGCCTGACCAGCCAATCTCCTCTCATACTGCATATTTTCTTTCTTTACCATGGTCATCACCTTCCTAGCTTGCACTTTATACTCTTCATGGATCTGATCACTACCAACTGTCTTGTACCTCCTGCATAGCATTTTCTTTTCCAACACAGCCTGCTTGATTTCACTCTTCATCCATTTCATTCCTATGCTATTTATTTGCTTAACCCTTCATATGCAGTTATACACTGCTTGTTAGATACTGTGTTATGGATTTCCATGCATTGTCAACATCTTTTCCACTCAGCTCATCTATCCAATGTACTGAAGCCAATTGACTACAGAGCTTCCCATATTCATCCACTTTATGCTTCCACATATATCCATTTTTGGCATTAACCTTTACATTCCCTCTCTACATTCCCTGGCCTATAGTAGCATCCTATCAGATATACTAACCTGTTAATTTCAACTTCACACCATACAGATTCAAAATCTGTGCATGTATTATCAACTTCCACACTTTGTGGACACAATTCCTCTGCAATCATTAACAGTTCCTCCCCCCCTCTTCTTTTCACATTCCTATCCCTCCCCACATCATATCCTCCTCAGACAACCAAGTTTTCTAATTATCTTTGGGCATACTCAAATCAATGCAACAAGCTCTGCTCTCTTGTTTCTAATACTCCTTACATTTGTGTACAAACATAACAATCCCTGTGTCTTTGAGGCCATTCTACCAGCACCAACATTCTCTATTCTAGAGAGTCAGAAGCAGCAATAAAGCACTATCCTAATCTCATGAAGTATGGCTGAATTGCATGATATTTGAGAGACTAATTATAAAATTGCGAGCCTGGTTGGCCGAGTGGCTAGCACATCTGTTCTCTAGCCAAGGGGTGGCAAGTTCAAACCCCACCCTAGGACATGGATATAACGTGATTGTTTTTCACCTTGATATGTTCAGTCATACAAATATATATACACTCTCCCAAGATGAACTGGGTCACCATGGAAGAAGTAGACCCAATTCTCCCTCAATGGAAGAGGCCTTCACCCTTTAGTGGGTGAAAATACAGGCTGATCATCATCAATTGTAAAATTACCTTCAACTCATCAGCTACATTTATTTCTATCTCCAGAGAACTAAGATTTTAGTTCTAGCTTTTTATATTACAATTCAGTTATAGTGTGAACACTACAGTTCAAAACAGTTTTGAATGGTTTCTATTATATACTCTGTGGTAAGTTTCTGACAAAATGCTGGTGTGAATTTCGTGAAATATCAGCAGACTCAATAAATTCATTGTTTATTTTTTTCCTAAAATGGCATTATGAGTTAACACTCTTAAAAAATTAATATGACCAATCTGAACAAATTCAAAGTTGGGCGGCAGAATAAGCTTGAAAATTCATCTCTTAAACAACATATGCTATTTCTCTGAAAATGTTGGAGATGTCAAGAAAGAATGAGGAGAAAGATTTCATCAGGAGAAGAAATGGAAATGAGAAACTAAGAAAGTTCGAATATCAACTTGAGGCATTTTTATATACAGGGTGTTCGGGATAAATTTGACATATTTATAATTAATTATATTTTTCCGTAAGTTACATGTATTAACACACACTTCTCTTCATTTAAAAGTTTGGACCCTTCTTCATTCATATACAAGATGTCAGAAAGGATGGATAGCTGGAACCCACCTGAATCATGGAAGAGAATAACTTGTATCATGATGATTCGTGCCCGCCATCAAAATAAGGATATTACGACTGCTGCCCAATGCTCCCTGAATACAGTAAAAACAATCAGGCATGAACTAGAGACTTGCAATGGTGACTACGAGGATGTAGCAAGAAGAAAGATCCCTAGCAGACGATCTGATTGCGTTCGTACAGCAGAATTCCTCGCAAATCTGCAGGAACAGGTGTTGAAGAACCCTGGCATTGGAATTCGGGCTTTGTTCGTGGAGTTGCTAACTGTAGTCAAGCCCTGGATAACAAGGGTAGCCAATGGTAGGCCGTATGTATGGCAGCAGGATTCGGCCCCTTGCCACACCTCTGGGAAAAGTCAAAAATGGTTGTCTGAAAATTTCTACGACTTCACCAGTCCAAATGTTTGGCCTCCAAACTCCCCAGACCTTAACCCCATGGATTATTTTGTATGGGGCGCAGTTGAAAAAGACACCAATCGCACTTCCAGTAATACAAAAGCCCAGTTAATGGATAAAATTAAAACAGTTTTTGCGGCCCTTCCCAGGGAGACTGTAGCATCAGCTTGTTCGAGGTTCCGAAGCAGAATTGAAGCTGTGATCGATGCTAATGGTGGTTATTTTGAGTAAATCTTGTTGATAGTATTGTAATTAACTCTGCCTGTAATGTTTTTTTGTCAATTCATTAAATTTAATAGATACAAAGAAGATTTTCTTTTTCCTTACGAAACTGTCAAATTTATCCCGAACACCCTGTATATAAGATTCATAATGAATGTTATGTATAAAAATGATTTGTTTATGTAAAAGTAAAAAAAAAAAAAAAATGACAATGTAACAATTTGTATATGATAAAAAAAAAAGCACTAATTTCAAAGCTGAAATCATGGAAATTAATTTATAGTAAAACAAATTTTAAAAATGTTTTAATTTGCAGGTATGTGTATGTGCAACAATATCAGCAAGGAAATAGTCAAAAGAAATATAAGTATGCTTACTTGAAACTCAGCAATTCTCTGTCCAAACTGTTTTCTAACATGAACATAGTCAAAAGTGATATCACAACAAGCTTGCATAATCCTAAATATAATAAACTTTTATTAAGGTGAAAATATTATATTAAATTAAAAGCATTTTAAAACTGACAAAGCATTTAAAAACTCTTGCATAACAAATGATTTTTCAAAAAGAAACAACATTTGTATACAGATATAATAGCAATATAAAATATAGCTGACATAAGATAAAAGCTTATTAGCTGAAAGAAAGAGAAAAAAATAAAAATGAGGAAATATATAATATTAAAGAAGATAAAAAAAAAGAGGAATATTTTGAACAATAAAAAAATTTAGCATCATCATCACTCTTCACTGCATGTGAACATGTGAAAGCCTTTCTTTCAGCATGACTAAACTGTGAATAGCACTCATATTAGATTTATGGACTCAACTACTGTTTTAGATTTAAAAAAAACTTGAATAAAATTAAAATTCTATGTTTTGACCTTTACATTAAGATTATCTTTAAGAATGTAAACATATAGATACAAAATAAAGCAACTAGCATGACACTATTGAAAGTTACATTAGGTCTAAACCGGCCTAGACAACCTCTTGTGGCAAATAACTAAAAATAAATCTCTCCAACTCTGTAATGCCATTTATCACTAGCATCACTGATTTCCCTGCTTATCTGTGCATCATTAGCAAAAAAACTGAACATCTTCTGTCAGGCCCTTTCCAATATCATTAATATAGAGATTAAATGACAGTAGACCAAGAACTGATCCCTGGGAACCTCCATTCAATATACCACTCCTTCCTGATACCTGTTAATCAACCAGACAATTATCCAAGCCAACAGCTTATATTCCAATTTCATATTCTCCAGTTTATGCTATAGCCTTTCATGCACTGTCCTATCAAATGCCTTGGCAAGGTCCAGCAGTATCATAGTGTATCCATTCCCTTTATCCAACTCAACTGTAACATTATAAAATATGAGCAAATGCTCAAACATGAACTTGTGCTGTTTCTTGTAAAGTACAGGTTCTCCAACTATTTCTGTATGCGATTTAATACCACTTTTCTAAACTCTTCACAATCACTCTAGAGATACTGATAGGTCAATAAACACATCAGCCTTTGCATTATCCTTGTATAATGTTATTATCATACCCTGCAAGAGCCAAGTCTAAGGTAATGCCAATTTCTTTGCAAATTCTCATAATATTGAAGCAGATATCCAATGGTCCCAACTGATTCCATGGTTATATTTACACTGAGATTCTGCAAAATCCTAAGTACTTCTAATTCATCAACCTCTATTCCCACATCAGTTACTATAATCTATAACAGCAATTTTTCACTTGGATGACAAACCCTTGTAAATGTCATGCAGTAACTTAATTATTTTTGTCTGCTTATGTAATCTCGCTATCATGAGCACTCATTAAAGTTATCCTTCTACATTCTGCCTTTTACTTGCCACACAGAGAAAGAACTCATTGGATTCCTTTAACCTGCTTGGCTAATTTCTTCTTCACGATCTGATTTTGCATTCTTTAACACATGCTCGTCACTTTTCTTGCCTGTGCCTTTGTACTGCACGTGAGCTTGTTGCTAACCTTTTCCTTATATACCCTTCACAATATTTTTTTTTCTTACAGCTGCTGCTTAATGATCAATGCATGTTGATCACTAAGCAGTATTGCTACTCATCGAATCACCATAAAAATTTATCACACATTCCTGTTTCTTCCCTCACACGGGGAGGGCGCTAGTGGGTCAAGCGCTACGGACGTGTTTTGAAGAACTCCTGATTCAGATAAGTTTTACTAGGAATAATTAAGTATATATGCGTAATTGTTTAAGTAAGAGCGGCTGTAAACGTTGTACGCTACCGATATTATTAGTGTGGGTTTTTTTCCTTGCTTAAACTAAATATGAAATCGTTAATATTAGACCTAGTAACCTGCAGAAAAAAAAAAAAAAAAAAAAAAAAAAATGGCGGCGGCATTGTCATTCCATGAATTTAATTTGGATTTCAGTCGTTTCGTTAAGTGTGAGGTCTGTTATATGTATTCCTTCGATTACATAAATGATTTGTGGATGTTTAGTGCGGATGGAAGAAGGGTGTGTGCGAAATGTGACCTGAACGAGGAATTGATGAATGCGAATATGAAGTTGATGGCAGAAAGTGCTAGTACCGATTGTGTCGCGAGTGCATGTTTGAAAGAGAAGGATGGTGAGAAGACAGGCGAAAAAATGTTAAAAAATCAGGAAAAAAGAAAAAGAGCGATTTGACAACCATAACAGATGTTAAAAGGGACGAAAGTGAAGCGGAAAGAAACGAAATTGAGAGAACGAATGAAAGTAGAAATGGAGTGATGCAGAAATCGCAAGTAAAAAAAATCGAAAGAATGAATGATAGCGAAAAAAGAATGACTGATGGCGAAAGTTGGACGCATGTTGGAACAAAAGCACTGAACCAAAGAAAGATGAATGACAGTAAAAGTGAGAAGAATGATGGCGAAAGTTGGACGCATGTTAGTCTGAAAGTACGGAAACAAAGAAAGATATGTGAGAGTGAAAGTGAGAAGAATGATAGTGAAAGTTGGACGTATGTTGGACCGAAAGTACGGAAACAAAGAAGGATGAATGAGAGGGAAAGTGAGAAGAGGGGGTTGAGAGTTAGAAAGTTAGAAAGATTTAATGATAGAGAGAATGTGTTGCGAGGTTCGGAAGGTGAAATGGATTGGATGAAGCAAGAAATGAAATGGATGCGGAATGAAATTAAGAGAATTCAGGTCTAAACTATTAAAATAAATCATGATGGCATGAAAGAGTTAACAAAAGATGAGCGAGTGGCGTTGTATGGCGACTCCATTATTAAAGGTGTGCTAGAGGATAAAATGCATAAGGTATGTTTTCCAGGCAGTAAAATTAGTAGAGTGATTGAGGCATTGAATATGAGGCAGGAACGAGCAAAAGAGTTAATTGTATTAATTGGTACAAATGATTTGAGAGAGAACAAAGAGCATGTCAAAATGAATGTCAGGAGACTGCTTGGAAAGATAAAGGAGGAGTCGACAGACTCATCGAGGGAGGCCCTAACATCATGTCAAGAACAACTATTCAACATTCACACAGTATCTATCATACCTTGCCTTGAACTCACTCACGGTCATAGCACCCACAACAGACTCTGGAAGCTTATTCCACTCATTTACCACTCTCCAAGTAAAGAACCTAGCTCTAACACCCTTGTCAACCACGCTCTTGCCCAGCTTCCATGCATGGCCCCTAGTCCTCCCACCACCAGTCATATTTTCAAAAATATCTTCTGGATCAATCTTATAAAAACCCTTCAGTAATTTGAATGTCTCAATCATATCACCCCTCCTTCGCCTATCGTCCAATTTCTGCAACCCACAAATCTTCAACCTATTCTCATAAGGTTCATTCCACAGACCTGCTATCATCTTGGTCACTCGTCTCTGGACCCTCTCCACTTCCTCCCCATCATGAAGAAACCCTGGTGCCCATAGCTGGGCACAGAAGTCCAGATGGGGTCTTATCAAGGCTCGATACAGAGGAACAACAACTTGTTCGTCTCTGCATGTTAAAGTATTTTTCAGAAGCCAAGTGATTTGGTGAGCTGTTTTAGTTACTTTTGCAATGTGCCCCCTAAACTTCAACTCCCTATCCACCAACACTCCCACATCCCTGGCCTCATCAATCTCCTGGAGTATGATTCCACCAATGCGATATACTGCTGCTATTCTTTTCACCCCAAAGTGCATAACCTTACACTTTGCCACATTAAATTGACATCCATTTTTCCTAGCCCAGTCCTCCAAACTATCCAAATCATCCTGTAAAATTTTGACATCTTGTGCACTCACAATTGCTCTACCCAACTTTGCATCATCAGCAAACAAGTGAACATTTCCTCTCAGATCCTTTCCAATATCATTGATGAACAAATTGAAAAGCAGTGGTCCAAGAACAGAGCCCTGTGGCACTCCACTAGTCACAAGACATCTTTTAGACTCCACTCCTGAATAAACCACTCTTTGATATCTCTCCTTCAACCACCCTCTTATCCATCTCACCAACCCTATATCTATACCCATCTGCTCCAGTTTACTGATTAGGGTTCCATGTGGTATCCTATCAAAGGCCTTGGCAAGGTCCAGTAGTATCACTGTAAACCCATTACCCCTATCCAGTTCAGCCGTCACTGTGTTATAAAACGTGAGCAAGTTACTGAGGCATGATCTACCCTTCACAAAACCATGTTGTCCCCCATACAATATCCTATTTTCATCTATCCAATCCTGTATTCTTTTCTTGACTAATTTCTCTAAGACCTTGACAATGATTCCTGATATGCTAATCGGTCAGTAATTTACAACAGCAGTCTTGGAACCACCTTTATGTAGTGGAACTATTTTCTCCTCTTTCCACCTGCTCGGGACTAACCCAGGAGGAGTTAGCTGGAAAAGAGATCAATGCAGCTTGGGGGATTTTCAAAAAATATTTAGTGTGAGGAGATGGGAGTACAGTTTGTTAATGTGTGGAATGAGTTTGAGGGACGAAGTGAGCTGTATGGGAGCGATGGACTGCATTTGAGTGGTTATGGTGTGAGTCGCTTAGAGAGACTGCTGCTGGAAAGTGGAGAAGTGAATAGAGAGAATGAATCAGATCGAGAGGGGAGTGATGTGGAAGAGCATGAGAGTAAGACAGGAGAGATTGAAGAAGTGGAAATGAATGGGGAAGTGAGTGGTATGAGTATAGAAAATGAGAGAATGGGTGCGCAAGAGGAGCAGGGAAACGGGGAGGCTCAGAGTAGACAGGGATACACAGCGTGAGAAAGGTGGATGCTCCAAGATGAGGTGAGAGCATGTGTAGGCAGGAAAGTAATTGGATGATCAGGGATCAAAAGGAAACAGATGGAATTGCAAAGGGTTCTAAAATGAAGAAGCAGAAAGGGAAATGGCCCCAGTCCAGCATGGAGAGATCACATCGAGTGAGTGGTATCAGTGGAACTAGCTGTAGATCCAGAAATGAGTTGTTGTGTTTGTATACCAATGCTAGAAGTATAAGAAACAAGGCGGATGAAATGGTTGCACTAATTGCGTCTGTGCACCCAGAGATTGTCGGAATAAGTGAGACATGGTTAGATGAGGATGACATCCTGACAGGAATAGAGATGGAAAGGTATGATGTGTTTCGTGAGGATAGAAGGGGTAAAAAGGGAGGGGGAGTGCTATTGATGATAGAGAAAGAGTTATGTCCATACAAGGTAGAGATATGGGGCCAAAGAGTTATGTCCATACAAGAGGGAAATGGGGCCAGTGGAAATGGGTAACTTGGTTGGTGAGAGAGGCAGTATGGTGTGAGATAGAGGTGAATAGAATCAAATACTTGGTGGGATGTTGTTATAGACCTGGTAATGTGGATGGTTGTGCCGCGCAGTTAGCCTAGTGGCTTTGCGCTTCGCAACCATATGCCTGGGGAAGGAGTGTCCCAGGTTCGATTCCCGTTGTAGACGTGAGGAATTTGAGGATCTTCCTCAGGCATAGCCAAGTTAGCCGGTCTTGGGCGTGGTCAGTAGGGTTTTTTCCGCCAGTTTATCTGGCGTTTTTCATCCCGCAAACAGGCAAACCGGCCCGTGAACATACACCTCTACAGTCAAAAATATATATCCCCCAGCGGCAGACCAGGCGACGGGTCGGTTGGGAGTAGTACTAACAAAAGAAGTCGCATCTAAAATAACACGCGGACCCTGCATGGGAAGCGGGAATAACGCGAAGAAGAAGAAGAAGAATGTGGATGGTTGTGATAGTGAAATGTACAGTCAAATAAGCCAAGCAAATAAGAAAAGGGTGATCATTATGGGTGATTTTAATTATGGCAATATAGTCTGGAATGAAGAGATAGCAACTGGAAGTAAAGAAAATGAGTTTCTTGAGTTTTTGAGGGATAACTACCTCAGACAGTATGTAACAGACGGCACAAGAGGATTAAGGATCTTGGATTTGGTCATCTCATCGGAGGATGTAATTATGAATGAGGTATCAAATCATCCACCAATTGGTGAAAGTGACCATGAGGTGATTACTTGGGTGGTTGCCAGCAGTGCAAGCATCCCTGTGAAAAAAGGGTATATGTGGAACTACAAGGGGGGGGGGGGTGATTATGAAGAGCTCAGGAGACAGCTTGCAAGGGTAGCATGGAATGAGGAGTTAGCTGGAAGAGATCAATGCAGCTTGGGGGATTTTCAAAAAATATTTAGTAGATGCAATGTTTAAATGTATACCATGGGTGAGAAGGTTAAATAAGGTAGGTGTGAGATAGATGAATAAAGAGATTAAGCATGCAATACAGAGAAAAAGGGCATTGTGGAGGCAGCATAAGAGAAGTGGAAGTAACTAATTTCATGAGGTCTACAAAGACCAGGCAAGGAGGGTAACTTGGTTGGTGAGAGTAGCTAAAGAGAGGTATGAACAGCAGTTAGCTAATGAAGCTAAAAAGAATCCTAGGGAGTTCTTTCGATATGTAGCCAGCAAAAGAAAGAATGATTATGGAAGGATGACACTGATTGGAGGAAATGGTATAAAGACAGCTGTTGCAGAATGTGTGGTGGAGATACTTAATGAGCAGTTCATAAAGATCTTTCAATCTTGTGAATGTGACTTCATGGAGAGATTAAGAGCAGTTGATGATGGGGAGGAGAGACTGACTGTAAGTGAGCAAGAGGTGTTTGGGGAGTTGAGTAAACTAGATGTAAATAAGGCTGTGGGACTTGATAATATATCACCGCATATTCCGAAGGAATGTGCCAGAGAGTTGACACCTGCCTTGACATATTTTTTTAATACGAGTCTTGCACTCAGTCAAGTCCCTAAAGAGTGGAAGGAGGGCAAGATTGTGCCACTTTAAAGGAGGTGATCGAACTCAAGCATCAAACTATAGGCCTATCTGTGTGTCAGGTGTTGTGGTTAAGTTGTTGGAGAAGCTTGTGAGAACTAGGATCCAGAGTTGGGTTGACAACAATGGTATAATCTTTGATGGACAGCATGGATTTGCTAAAGGGAGGTCGTGTTTTAGTAATCTACTTACTTATTACAATAAGGTGACTGCTTCCTTGGACAGAGGAGAAGGATATACAATAATATACTTGGATTTTGCAAAAGCTTTTGATAGAGTACCTCATGATAAGTTGACAGTCAAACTAGAGCAGATGGGGTTGGATATTAGATTAGTGCATTGGATTGGAGACTGGCTATCTGATAGGTAACGACAAGTTGTGTATGGGGGGTGCAATATCCAGGAAAAGGAAAGTCACTAGTGGAGTGCCTCAGGGATCTGTTTTAGGGCCATTACTATTTAACTTGTATATTAATGATATTGGCGAAGATTTGGATGGAGATATTCAGTTGTTTGCAGATGATGCAAAGTTGGGACGAACCATAAAGAGTAGTGAAGATGTTGTGGCCTTGCAAGAAGACTTGAATAAATTGAGTGATTGGGCAAGCAAATGGGGATGTGAGTTCAATGTTGCAAAATGTAAGGTTTTAAAATTTGGAAACCAAAGATGGGATGCAGAATTTATGCTTGGTGAGAATATATTGTTGGAAGTAGAGGAAATAAGAGATCTGGGGGTGATAGTGGATAAGGATCTAAAATTTAGGGGACACATCGCCAAAATTGTGAAGACAACACAAAGACTTCTGGGAATGATGCGGAGGACACTGACGTGTAGAAGTAGGGAGATTCTTGTTCCATTGTATAAGGCTTTGATTAGGCCACACATGGACCATTGTGCCCAGATTTGGTTACCTGGTTTTCAGAAGGATGAAGAGATGTTGGAAATGGTCCAAAGGCGACTGACTAAGGTAGTTTCTGACCTCTGGAATGTCGAGTATGAGGAAAGATTGAAAAGATGTAATTTGCAGAGTCTAGTGGAGAGAAGGAAGAGGGGAGATATGATAGAGACCTATAAGTTGGTAAGGGGTTGTTATAGGATCAATGGTGGAGAAGTTCTACAGAGAATAGTGGGAGATCAGGGGAGAACCAGAGGTCATCCCTGGAAACTGTATAAAGAGGGTGTGAGTAGGGGAGTGAGAGGCAGGTTTTTTTCGTGCAGAGTTGTGAGTGATTGGAATGCCTTGCCTGAGAGTGTGGTGTCTGCAAGGAGTTTGAATGTGTTTAAGACGCGGTATGATGAGATGTGTGTGAGATAAAAGGACCTCCTAGATGAGTCTTTGACTACATGAGGTCTTGTTTAATAATAATAATAATAATAAATTGCCTGATTTTTCTGCAATCATTCAATTTCAAGCTCTGTCCTGTAAATAGTTCCATGTAAGTGTTTCTTTCATATGGTACATTCACACACAGTCATTTCTTTCATGAAGTCGCCAATATTAACAACGGTATGGTAAAGTAAATTTACTATATCCTATTCCTTTAGCCTTCTAGTGTTTGGTATAGTGAGAGTTAACTGTAACTGACTAATTCATTGTTAATGAAATCATTGTTCATATTGGAGAAATAAAATTTATATCAAGCTATACAAATAATACCATTATCAATACCAATATACAAAAATATCAATACCATAAATTAGAATTACTTATTTTTAAAGATATTGTTTGGTGTTATTAATACCATTAAAAATAATTAATGAATAACCATCTACACCTAAGCTTATCTGTTAGATCCATAAATTAGAAGTTCATAAAGGTCTTTTATTCTTGTGAATGTGGACATCATGGAGAGTTTGAGAGCGTCAATGATGAGGAAAAGAAACTGACTGTGAGTGAGGAAGATGTGGGGAAATTAAGAAAACTTGATATTAATAAGGCTGTGAGACATGATGATATATCACTGCATACTTTGAAGGAATGTGCCAAGGAGTTGACATCTGCCTTGACATGCTTGTTTAATATGAGTCTTACACTAGGTCAAGTTCCAAAGGAGTAGAAAGAAGGCAAGATTATACTGCTTCATAAAAAAGATGACAGAATTCAAACACCAAATTATAGGACAATCTGTGTGTCAGGTGTTCTGTTGGAGAGGTTGGTGAGAATCAGGATCCAGAATTGGGTTGAAAATAATGGTAGTTTCTTTGATGGATGCACAGATATGCTAAAGGGAGGTCATTTTCATCTTTCAGATTGTAATCTGCTTATTACAATAAGGGGACAGCAGCAGCATTGGATGCAGGAGATGGATACATAGTAGCATACTTAGACATTGCACAGGCTTTTGAAAGATTACTGCATGATAAGTTGATAATCAAACTAGAGTGGGTGGGGGTTAGATATTAGCTTGTTGATGCATTGGATCGGAGATTGGCTATCTGATATGTATCAGCAAGTTGTGTTGTATGGGGAGCAATATCTCAGAAGAGGAAAGTCACTAGTGATGTTCTTCAGGGATCTGTTTTAGGGCCATTGCAGTTTAACCTGTATGCTAATGATATTGAGGAAGATTTGAATGGGATATACAGTTGCTTGCAGATGATGCAAGGTTGGGATGAACTATTAAGCAGATGTTGTGGCCTTATAAGAAGACTGAGTGAATGGGCACGTGAATAGGGATACCAGTTCAATGTTGCAAATGTAAGGTATTACAATTTGGGAAACAAAAATGGGATGTAGATTCTTGGTGGGATATATTGTTGAAGGTGGAGAAAACAAGAGATCTTGGAGTGATAGTGGATAAGAATCCAAAATTTAGAGAACATATTATGAGGACAACACAATGAATTCTGGTAGTGATGCAGAGGATACTGACTTGTAAAAGTAATGAGATTCTGATTCCACTGTATAAGGCCTTGATTAGGCCACATATGGAATACTGCACAGATTTGCTCAATTGGTTTTAAAAAGGATGAAGAGATGATGGAGAAGGTCCAGAGGTGATTGACCAAAATAGTTTCTCTGGAATGTTGAATATGAAGAAAGGTTGTGATGATGCAATTTGCAATCTAGTGGATAAGAGGAAGAGGGGTGATATGATAGAAATAAAAGTTGGTAAGGGTTGTTATAGGATTAACATTGAAGAGGTTTTTCATAAAATGTTGGGAAATTGGGGAAGAACAAGAGGTCATCCTTGGGAGCTGTATAAGGAGGGTGTGAGCAAGGGAGTGAGAAGCAGGTTTTTTTTGCATGGAGAGTTGTGAATGACTGGAATGCATTACCTGAGGGAATGGTGTCTGCAGAGAATTTGAATGTGTTTAAGTCATGGTATGATGAGCTGTGTGTATGATAAAAGGGACCTCCTACACGAGTCTGTAACTGCACGAGGGTCTTAGAATAATGATAATAGCATTATGGGAGATACTGAGATAGGAGTGTTGGTAGCTTGCTCCACCTTTGCAAAGAGTTACCTGGTGTTGTACCACTTTACCCCCAGTCCTGAAGATACTTTCAGGAGCAAACTTTGTTTGCACACACTTGGATAAAGGATTAAACTAAATTTATTATAATATAATACCATTATCTATAACAAGATGATGCTGAAATTGTAATATACAATATAGATAAAACAATGACATCACCTGAATGAAAGGGGAAACAACAATAATGCTTGCTTAGTATGCAATGCTTTTGAGTTGTGCAAGCACACATAAAAAATGTTTTCTTCACTTTCCTTACCTATCATATGGTGAGAAATCATACTAGTTGTGTAATTAAAATGATTTATTTAAAAAATGACAAATCAGAGTCATTTTGAATATACTTTTTTTTTGTTAACAATCCTCCAAAAAGTAGTGCTATTTTGACTTTAATGAAAATAACCAACATCCCATCCTACTTAACTTCAGGAGATGACTATCAGATTTCAAACTTTTCATAGTTAGAGTTGATATACATAAAAAAGGGATAGTAGCCTTTCTTATTCCTCTCAAAAATATTTGCACACTGCCCTACATGCAGTCTCATTACAAAAGTAACTAAATGAAGACCATAAATTCTGAAGCAGATGATCATGGAAATAAAGACATCCATATGCAGGGTTCAACAAATTCAACCAAGACTTATCCAATTTTTTTAATGATATGTCCCAATAAGTCAATAGGAGATCCACAAAATGATTAATAGTGCTGTACTATAGCTGGAGAAGTTCTTTTTTATTAAATAAAAAATATTATATTTTGTCCAATCTACAGATATTCACTAGCTAGCAAAATCTACTTGCTATGGGAGAGTATATTTGTCAAGTCCTGCTCATAAGTGAATAAAATACAAGGGGAGCTGAAAAGTTCTGATAAACACCCATAACAAAAATGATATTAAAGAAACTGATATAACCACAAGAAAGAACATACTAGTAGCAGAGTTATGAAGGTAATATATCTTGTATATTAACTTCATAACTCTTGTATGTTCATTTTTGTGGTCATATCAGTTGCTTTAATATAATTTTTGTTCTTGGTGTTTATCAGAACATTTCAATCCCCCATCATATTTTTTCTTACTCTTAAGATAAAAGTGAGATTTGTTCAAATACTCATAAACAATTAAATATTAAATTTATATTCAGATATGAGACAACCAAGCAATTATTGCATAACGCATTCCTTATATAGCTATATGAACTTAGCAGTTACTAAACTATCTTTAACTATAATTAAACTATCGGCTATGGCAGTGATGAAAAATTAGTTTTTAAATAACACTCCATAAAATTATTGATAATAGTCTCAATAATGTTAATTTTAATTACTTAAATAAAGAGCCAATAGGCTTCATTTCAGCGATGTAACGTTATTATTTAAATTAAGGGGATATTAAATTCCACATTGTTTCAAAACCCAATAAGAAACTCAAAGATCAGAATCAAAGAGTTTCATGCCAAATATAGTAAACTATAAAATAAAAGTATTGGCGGATACTAGCGTAAGCAAACACATAGTACAAACTAGGGAAACTCGCAGCAAAGGTGGGTAAAGTTCTGATCACTATTCTTAGTATTTCCCATAATGTGAAAACACATTGCCTAGGACAGGGGTGTTCAACCTGACGATCGCGGAGCAATTTTTGGTCGATCTCTTGTGTATTCCTCCTTACTTACAAATTTAATTAAAACTGAAAACATAATATTTTATTTATCATATTTTGTATTATTTTTAATTCGCTTTAAGAGTATTGCTATTGTTTATTTTTCATTAAAATTGTCAAATCAGTAATTTTCTTATAAGTCCGAGTAAATGAATTAATTTGGATCAGTGGAAGTCAAACAGCGAGCCGAGTGAATATGATTATAAGCAAAGTGTAAAAACTCGATTGTAGCTGAAATATTAAATATTCCAAAGCACATTACATCGATTTTTTACTTAGGTTAAGTCCCATGTGAATATTGTAAAAAAATAAACTTGTTTGTCTCGGTATAGTTTGTATTAGATGTTTTTTAAATAACTCTTTTGAAGCTAACTGTATATACTGCTTTAATAAGAATATGTCAGAGTGTTAAAAACAAAGGCAGTGTTTTTTTCGTCGAAGCTGTACATGGCGGCATTAGGAAGATTGTTATTGAAACTTGTATGTATGAGAAAGACTTGCAGGCTCTAAGTGTAAACATCTCCAAAGTCAGTCAGAAAGAGTTCAAACAACTTTCTGATGGCCGCAACTTACAATCAAAAGAAAGCAGAGGAGAACAAAAGGTGTGCCGAACTTGAAACTCAAGATGAAAGACTCATACCGATTCTTTGGAGGATGGCAAACTTCATGCGCGGTCTCAGAGGAGGCCTAATAAAAAGGACTGAAGCAAGCAGAAGGGGGTCCCGGTTTGAGAATTGCTGTCAGAGAGACTGCCTGGATCCACGTTGCTTGAGAGAGGAGTTTCCCGCTTCCAGAAAGGAGCTTCTCGGTTCGAGACGTCGCAAGAGAGAGAGACTACTTCTAGGCCGCAGACAAGGTTTCAAATTGCCAAAAGGAAGAGTTCCAATTGCCGAAGAAAAGTTTCCAGGCCAGGTTAATGTCAGACATTCACCAGTGTGTTGCATTTTCATTACAATTTGATGAATCAAATGACTTCACTGATATTGTTCAATTAATGGTATTTCAAGATTATTCAAGTAAACAAGAACTTTTGAAAACTATACCATTATTAGGAAAGACTAGGGGAGAAGACATTTTTTCGGCATTTGATGAATTTGTGAAACAACACAAACTTCCGCTTTTTAAACTTGTGTCTATTACTACTGATGGTGCTCCTGCAATGAATCCTGCAAATCAGGCTTCATTTTATTATGTAAAAACTATGACAAATATCCAATTTTTTAACGTACCACTGTATTATTCACCAACAAGTACTGTGTAGTAAAAGATTAAACACAAAAGATGTTTTGGATATTACATTTAAAACTGTAAATTCTATTTCGAGGAAAAGTCCTGCAACGACGATTATTTAAATTACAGGCAGATGATAATAGGGGCTTCTATTGTACAATAATGTTTGCTGGCTCATCAGAAGTCAATTTTTAGAAGGATTTCTTGTATTAATTAATGATATAAAAATTTTTCTTGATAAAAGGAGATATTTATCCACAATTGAGTGATAAAAGATGGTTGTTACACTTATCATTTTTAGTAGATTTCTGTACGAAATTAAGCAATTTAAATTTAGAGTTACAAGATAGAGATAAAAATTTAATTGACATGTTAAGTTCAATAAAAACTTTCCAACAATACTTACTTTTATTAAAGAAAAATATAAATGACCGCGAATTTAGACATCTCCCCTATTTATTAAAATTTTTTAAACAAAATCAAGAAATGCTTCGCTATGATTTAAAAGAATTTATTCGTGAAATAGAATTAGTTGAGGAAGAAACAATTTCAAGATTTAAAGATTTTAATAAAGCTGAAATGTTTGTATCTTTTATCAACAACCCATTTCAAGAAAACTTGAACATCACAGAAATTTCAAATAAAATTAGTGGGCTGTTTGATATAAACCAAGCTGAAGTAGAACTTGAGATAATAAACATCCAGAATAGTTTACATTTAAAATCAATAAACAATGAAGTCATTTGGAAGTATGCACATGAAAAATTCCCAATATTAACTGATATTGAGCGAAAAATTCTGTCGTGTTTTGGATCGACATACTTGTCAGAATCTGCTCGTTAGATCTTGAATGATGGCTCTATCAAGAATAGAACTGCTCCATTCAAGATTTAACAAGAGAACAATATCAAGCTACTTGAGAAACGGTTGAGAAGAATTGTGGAAGAAAAGCTTGGTGAAGAACAAGCTGGATTCAGGCCAAATAGAGGCTGTCAGGATCAGATCTTCACTTTACGACAAATAGTCGAGAAAGCATGGAAATATAACAAAGATCTGTATTTAAGTTTTGTCGATTTGGAAAAGGCATATGACAAGGTGCCAAGAGAGAAGCTATTCAATACGCTGCAGTTATATGGTGTCAATGGGGCATTATATCAAGCAATACTTAGTCTTTATTTGAGTTGTGAGTCTGCAGTTAGAATTGAAGGAAGTACAGGAAGATGGTTTAATGTTAAATCTGGTGTAAGACAAGGATGTACGTTATCCCCTCTGTTATTCATTATCTATATGGATCACATTATGAAGGAATGTGGTATTAAACCTGATATCAAAATTGGAGATGTTAATGTCAGCTCTTTGCTTTATGCGGATGATGTTATACTTCTAAATAAATCCGCTACAAGTCTGCAAGATTCTCTGACTAAATTGAATAGCTGTTGTAATAGATATGGTATGAAGGTCAGCAATAAAAAGACAAAGACAATGAAAATAGGCAGAATCATTGAAAATGTCAACTGTGTTGTGAATGGAAAACCTGTGGAACAAGTAAAACATTTCAGCTACTTAGGCACAATTTTTACTGAAGATGGTAAACTAAATATAGAAATAGACAACAGAATCAGCAAAGCTGGTATCGTGGGAAGTCAATTGAATAAATTCATATGGAATAAGAAAGAAATTAGTCGGAACACTAAATTAGCTGTATACAAGACTATGTTCAAACCAATTTTAATTTATGGATCTGAGAGCTGGGTCAGAAGTAAAACACTTGACCAAAGACTAGAGACCGCAGATATGAGAGTCCTGAGAAAGATTAGAGGCGTGAACAGATGGCATCAATGGCAATATCATATTAAAAATGAGGATATTAGGAAAGAACTTGACATTGTCAGCATCCAGGAATGCGTTAGCAGAGCTAATCTCAGATGGTATGGTCACTTAAATAGAATGGGAGAGGAAAGATTAGCAAAACAAGTGTTCTCTGCCAGGTTGGCAGGAAAACGACCCAGAGGAAGACCAAGATATAGGTGGATTGATACGGTACAAAGTGCCTTAGACGATAGAAATATAAGATCTGATAATGTTGGAGTCTTGACAAGTAACAGACTGATTTGGAGGAAAATTGTAGATAGGAAGTTAGTAATGATGTAATTTTTTCATGTAGTACTATCATATCCTGTACACCCCTTGAGGGTACATGGCAGGAATTTGATGATGATGATGACAATATCAAGCAAAAGCACACTTGTACTCTTTGCAAAGCAGACATAAAATGTAAAGATGCAGATTTTAACTTTGCTTAAAAAGGAATTAAAATATAAAAGAAGAGGTTGAATCTTAAATTAAAATGAAATTGAAGTAGGAAATAAATATTAAATTGTACTATGTTTAAGGTTATTGTCTAAAATAGATGGTATCTTAATTTGTTAAAAACATTAATGTTAAAATATGCCATGTATTAAGTCGTGTATCATCGTGCGAACGAAAGTTCAAAGGTTGCAGTTTGACCACCAAAGATGACATAATGAACGATGAGTAGGCATTCATGGAAGGCGCAAGAAATTCGCTCTCCCCGAAAAAAGCGATGCACGTACAGCAAGGAGGTGACATCACTTGGTGACAGCAAATGGGAGAGCGTCGTAGACAAGTTTGGAGTGCAGAAAGAGGGTGCTATAATGGAGTTTAAAATGGATTCACATCGTTGAGAGAGAACCTTTTTGCTTCCTTTTGCGTTTTTTCCTCCTGGTTCCTGTGGTGTTCCCCGGTCATGTATACCCTCCCCTTGGGTCTCCTGCTTGAAGTTCCTGAGCAGATTAGCATGCCTGATCTAGGTATGCTGACCAGTGATTCAATGATTTAATGATTCTCGTGACAAGCTAAAATGCAAATTTGAATCACTGGTCAGCATACCTAGATCCAGTAATAATACTATTGATATAGATAAAGTAGCTATAAATGTTTCCAGACATCCACTAACAGACTGTGAACGTTTCATTTTATCAAAAGGACATGATTTTGCTGTTATGCCAAATAAGGTGCCAATTATGGATTTTTTTCATAACATAGACAGGGGTACCTTATCCCAAAAAACAGCCAACAGATTACGTTTTGAATGTGTCCAAATTCTTTTTCATGCCAAGCCTCCTCATCCTAATCTTTCTTACTCTGAGTTTAAAGCATTGAAATCACTGAAGAATAACAATAATTTAATTATTACTTAAGCTGATAAGTAGAAGGCTGTAGTGATTCAAGATAGGAAGGAATATGAGAGAAAAATGTCTCTTTTACTTCGCAACTATTCAACTTATAGACCTCTTACATCGGATCCTACCCGGAGTCAATTGAAGAGACTTAATTCTCTTATAGATAATGTATCTACATGGAATGAAGATCAAAAGAAAAAACTTAAAACCTTTTTCGGTCGTCCACCTAGATTGTATGGTCTTCCAAAAGTTCATAAATCAGGCATTCCGTTAAGACCAGTCGTAGATTGTATAGGTTGCCCCACTTACAAAATCTCAAAATTTTTATCAAATTTACTCTCCTCTTCAACTAGAAGAACTGATACTTATATAAAAAATACTTTGGATTTCAAAAATAAAATTTCAGATTTTCATTTGGATGTTTCTGATATCATGATCAGTTTAGATGTTGTTTCTTTATTTACAAATGTGTCTCTTTCGGAAAGTATTGAATTACTACAACAGGAATTTCCTTCAGACATTGTTTAACATATTTGATTTTGTAATAAATTCTGGTTATTTTTCCTTTAAAAATAAGTTGTATCAACAAATTGAAGGAACAGCAATGGGTATTCTTTTTTTTTTATTTTTAGGAAAGTTATTGACCTTTTTAGTTTTCTTATACCAGCTATTCCTCTTTCTTCTGCTATCTCCAATTTCTTTATGGAACATTTTGAGCAATGCATCTTTGACAACATTTCTCCCAGACCAACTCATTGGTTCGGATATGTCGATGACATTTTTGTATGGAATGGCTCTTCGGATGAACTTCAACAATTTCTCACTAACTTAAACGCATTTCATCCTAGGATCAAGTTTACCCTAGAAGTAGAATCAAATAAGCAGTTAGCCTTTTTAGATCTTTTAATTCTTTGCCAACCAGATAGTAATCTCAATTTCTCAGTTTATAGAAAGAAGACTCATACAGGCCATTATATCCAAGGGGAATCTCATCACCATCCCAGTCAAAAGGCAGGAACTATTAAAACACTGGTTCATCAGGCCCACTCCTTTTGTTCTTCAGACGATCTTTTATAGAAAGAACTACAATATATAACTTCTTCCTTTCTATCTAATGGTTATAAGAATTGCTTCATTAAAAGAACTTTGAGTAGTTTTAATATGTCTTCCTCTTCAAACACAGAAGAAATAATGCGCATTACTATCCCTTATGTACAAGGCATCAGTGAACGTATAGCAAAAGTTTTAAAACCACTGAATATTGTTGCCATTCGACCATTTAGAAAAATGTCCATCTTTCTCACTTCTCCTAAGGACAAGCTTCCACATCTTAATCATCCGGGTGTCTACCAGATTCCATGCTCTTGTGGATTATCTTATTTCAGACAAATGGGAAGATCTGCCTCTATTCAGATAGAAGAACACCAATCTTATATTGAATACTTTAAATCTGAAAAGTCTGGACTTGCAGAACATGCCATCTTCACTAGACACAGAATTCATTGGAGAAAAACAAGAGTTCTTCACAAAAGTCAGTTTCTCATGGAATGCCTTTATAAAGAAACATGTGAAACTCTACTTCATTCTCCTAACTTAAACAGATCCGATGGCTTACGTCTATCCCCTTTATGGGAGATAGTACTTTACAAATCAGCTAATCTTTCCTAACTTTTTATTGTATTAATTTTTTATTATTATTTATTTATTTTTATTTTATTTTTATTTTTATTATTTTTTTTAATTTTTTTTATTTTTAGGAAAATTGACCTTTTTAGTTTTCTTATACCAGCTACTTAGGTGGCGCTTTTTGGAATTGTCAGTTATTGTTTAATTTGAGCTTAATGTACTGAAGATGCCTGTGACAGGCAAAAATTATACTATTAAATAATCTTTGTATGAGTTTTTTCCCGTTATTAATTTTGTATCGATACTTAAGTCTTTATTTGAGTTGTAAGTCAGCAGTTAGAATTGAAGAAGTACAGGAGGGTGGTTTAATGTTAAATCTGGTGTCAGACAAGGATGTACATTATCCCTCTGTTATTCAATATCTATATGGATCACATTATGAAGGAAAGTGGTATTAAACTTGATATTAAAATTGGAGATGTTAATCTAGCTCTTTGCTTTATGCGGATGATGTTATACTTCTAAAAGAATCTGCTACAAGTCTGCAAGATTCCCTGACTAAATTCAATAACTGTTGTAATAGATATGGTATGAAGGTCAGCATTAAAAAGACAAAGACAATGAAAATAGGCAGAATCATTGAAAATGTCAACTGCATTGTGAATGGAGAACCTATAGAATAAGTAAAACATTTCAGCTACTTAGGCACAATTAGTGAAGATGGTAAATTAAATATGGAAATAGACAACAGAATCAACAAACTGGTAAGGTAGGCAGTCAACTGAATAAATTTATATGAAATAAGAGAGAAATTAGTCGGAACACTAAATTAGCTGTATACAAGACGGTGTTCAAACAAGTTTTAACTTATGGATCTGAGAGCTGGGTCAGAAGTAAAACACTTGACCAAAGACTACAGACTGCATATATGAGAGTCCTGAGAAAGATTAGGGGCATGAACAGACGGCATCAATAGCAATATCATATTAAAAATGAGGATATTAGGAAAGAACTGGACATTGTCAGCATCCAGGAGCGTGTTAGCAGAGCTAATCTCAGGTGGTATGGTCACTTAAACAGAATGGAGAGGAGATATTAGCAAAACAAGTGATTTCTGCCAGGTTGGCAGGAAAAAAAACCAGAGGAAGACCAAGATGTAGGTGGATCGATACAGTAAAAAAGTGCCTTAGAAGACAGAAATATAAGATCTGATAATATTGGAGTCTTGATAGGTAACAGACTGATTTGAAGGATAATTGTAGATAGGAAGTTCATTAATTGATGTAAATTTTTCATGTAGTACTATCATATCCTGTACACCCCTTGGGATATATACCAGGAATTTGATAATAATGACAGAATGATAAGAAAATAATATTTATTAACTTATTTGCTGATATTTCACTGGTATTATATCCAGCATCTTCTGAGCACAAAAACAAATTGTCACAGTAAGCAAAACAACAATTTGGAATAACAGTGGGACTAGTTTAAAAAATAAAATAAAAATAAAATTGTAACAAACACACAAGGAACTAAAGTCTTAATTAGGTGTCAATCTATGTTGGAAAAAGAAAGAAAACAAATATTAATTAGATCTTAATATGGCTGTATAAATTTACCAAAAATCTGGGTCATTTTAAGATCTAATTAATATTTGTTTTCTCTCTTTTTCCAACATAGATAGTGCCTAATTATTACTTTAGTTCCTTATGTTGTCCATTACAATATTTTATTTTTTTTTTTAAAAACTAGTCTCACTGTTATGCCAAATTGTTGTTGTTTCATGTACTGTGACATCCGTTTTTGTGCTCTGAAGATGCTGGATATAATACCAGCAAAATATCAGCAAATAAGCTAATAAATATTATTTTCTTATCATTCTGTGTTGTCATAAATACTGTGAAAACAAATATCTATGACTGACTATTTGGTGGGAATACTTGAATTTTGTTGCATACTTGAATTTCTCACCAATTTGGCTACAAGATTATCCTTGAAATTATTTCAGACTTAAGATTATACTGAATTATTTTTGTGTGAGATTATTTAGGAAACTCTTGAAAACACATGAACTTTTAGACTGTCTCAATTAAATAGGATTATTCTGAAAGGATAATGTACAGTAGTGAGTAAATTTATCTGAACAAGCTGAATTTTTGCAAAACCTTTTGGTTTTGGTTTTGGTTTCACAATAATTTTGGTTTTAGTTCACTATTTTTGTTGAGTGCTGCATGTTTTAACTGTCTCCATGATGTTTATTAATCTGGGTCTGGCTCTCACTGATGAGACCTCAGATAAAGGTCGAAACCAGTCTGGGTAGTGACCCTTCTTATAATGCATAGTATTGTACATGTCCGCAAGGAGATGTGCTTTGCATTATGGGATACTAAGGCAAGTGATGTGAACTCATACCACCTCTGCCATGAGTTGCCCCAGTCCTGAAGATATTTCAGGTACAAACTTTGTTTGCTTACACCTGGATAAAGGATTAAACCAAGTATATAATATCTTGGTATCTTCAATTTGATGTTTATTAATAGTGCTGTGCATTTTTAATAGTGTAAACAAGTTGACATTCGTAGTATTTTATTAATTTTGTGTAGCTATAAAATGGATAGATCTCCAAGAAAGCATTCAAAAATATGTACTCTTTCTCAACATACATCCATGACTCAAAGACAAATTGCCAATGTTGGTTTGGGTACTGTTAATGCAATTTTAAAGATGTTTAGGGAGACAGGTATACCTTTTCTCCTGAAAGAAAAGGAAAATGCGGGCAAAAAAGGAAAACTACACTTATTCAAGATCGTTTACTAGTTAGGAAAAGCAAAATGAATCCAAGATTGTCTGCTGTAGCCTTAAAGAGACTTGGCAGTTAATGGAATTAATGTTTCTGACATGACAGTCCGTTAAAGTTTGTTGGAAGCAGGGAGGACTGCCCACACCAAAAAATAAACAACTGTTGATGAAAGCTATGCAGAAAAAGAGCTCCAGTGGGCAAAAAGTGTACAAAGATTGGACTGTTAAGAAGTGGAGGGAGGTCATATTCTCAGATGAGAGCCATTTCTTTGTCCAAGAAGAGCAAGTACTGTATGTTCACAAATCAGTGGCTGAGAAGACTTCTGTTCTCCCACCCACTTTAAACAAGCTCCTAAACACCCAGCTACAAAGATGTTCTGGGGTTGTTTTATTCATGACAGCCCAAGATCATTTGTGCCTGTTGATAGTATGAGTGACCAATACATAAAGATATTGGAGAAAAGAGTAGTCCCACAGATCCAGAAAGACAAAGAACTCACCTTCAAACAGGATCTCACTCCATGCCACTTCAGAAAAAGTGAAATAGTTCCTCAAAAATCACAATACCCAATTACTTCAGTAGTCAAGTAACTCTCCTGACATTAATTCAATAGAAAATTTGTGGACCATAGTGAACTAGTGACTTGGAAAATTAACTTGTGATACAAAGCAGAACTTAATACAATCTATTATAAAAGTATGGTTTTGAGATGCAGAAATAAGAAAAATGTGTTCTATGTTGGTAGAGTCCATGCCTAAGCAAACTAATGAACTTATTAGGAACAGAGGAACACAAATTATTATAGGTAAAATGGGAGTTTAATTTTTGTACTAATTTTCTTGTGAAATTAAAAATTTTTCTTTAAAATATGAGTGTTTGAATTAATTTGTTCACTACTGTAATTTCAAGGAGTTAATTAAGCTGATATATTCCAAGTCAAGGATTAATAGAAAAAGAATAACTGCCACCACTTTATTCTAATCAAGATACTGTAATGTCTTAATGAAATAGAGAAATTCTAGAGAAGTACTCAAACCTGAAATATCTGGACCTGTGAAAAACACTCAGCTGGACAGTTGTAGAACGTTTTTTTTTTCACTACAGCAACTTGGTAGAGATAGTTGTAGAAACTTTTTACGATGATCTCTGATCCAGAGTATTTTAATTTATTTATTTATTCATATGGTGTTTCCTCCCTTTTTCTCTCTCGTCCCTATTGGGGCAAGTTGAGCCCCCTCATGGGTCGTTAAGTATTTATGGCTGTAGATCCATGTGTGTTCACAGGGTCGGTTTGCCTGCAGGTAATGCGTGCTTTACCTGCGATATCATCTCCGTGGATATGATATCGCATTTTACCGTAATGGCGATATCATTGCCATTACGGTAAAATGAAGTTAAAGCTATCAAGACAACTGAATCGTCTCGCCTTCCTAAAACGCTGCCGGGATAACCAGGTAATTCCTAACTGTGTCAAATTCAAGAACCGCTTCTCTTCGCAAAAGGCTCTTTGTATTTATAACCGTGCCAATCGAGCCTTGCTCAGGGAACAAATCGCCACGACTTGCCATTTTCTCAATGATGCTAACTTAGCTATCCAGGCACTCGAAGATGATCTTTCAAGCACCTTAAGCCATGAAATTTGGTCTATTTTATACGCCATCTCGTGCACTGCAGCAGAGAAAGAATTTAAAAAAGTACGAGATCGACACATCAAAAAATTTGAAAATTTAAAAAAGAACTCGATCTCGAAACCACAACTTCCTACCAAAACGGTAGTCAACCTTTCGTCATTTAGTGTGAAACCTGAAGCACTCGACGCCCTTGCACGTAGCCACAACTTCGCCATTGCGCCCAGAAGAATACCTGCTGAAGATATTATGATACGAATTGAACGCGGGATACGACACCTTCCAAACCATGTCACCGACGATATTAGACTGGATGTGGCTTGTGTTCTGAACCAAAGCTAAACCACCAAAAGTCAACATGCCCAGTAAGGAAATTAAATCTCTACTAGAATTAAAGAAAAACAAGAAAATAATAATCATCAAAGCTTATAAAGGGAACGCCACAGTATTGCTTAACCAAAAGGATTACACAGGTAAGCTGAAAGCTCTATTGTTAGATCGGGCTACTTACCTCTCTATCGAGTACAATCCCACTAACTCACAAATTAGAAAACTCCACAGGCTCCTTAAGAAGGTCACTTCTTAGCCTGTGGAAATCACCAACAAATTAAAACCATTTAACTCCATACTCCCCTGTATTTATGGACTCCCAAAAATACATAAGGAAAATGTGCCATTACATCTCATAGTGGATGGCATTGATTCCCCCACATACAAACTAGCTAAACATTTGGCCAAAGCTCTCTCACACTATACTGGCAACACACCTTCACACATAAAAAACTCAGCCCACTTCAAAGCCAGCATAGAAAACCTTACACTCAAACACACTGACATAATGGTCAGTTTTGATGTCTCCTCCTTTTCACAAATGTCCCTCAAAGAATCCTTAGAGCTAATCCAAGCTAAATTTACTCCCGATATCACAGCCCTATTTCAGTTCACAACGAACTTAGGCTATTTTGTTTGGCAAGGAAAATTCTACAAACAAATAGAGGAGACAGCCATGGGTTCTCCACTCTCCCCACCCTTGGCCAACTTTTATATGGAGATTTTTGAAGAGAAAGCCTTAAACTCTGCCCCACAAAAACCAACCATTTGGCTTCACTATGTTGATGATGTGTTCGCTATTTGGCCACATGGCTCCGATGCACTCCTTCCTAACACACTTAAACAACCAACACCCCAGAATCAAATTAACCCTGGAAGAAGAAAAAAACAACTGCCTTCCTTTCTTAGACACACTAGTCACCCTGATGGAACCTTGGTTTTCTCAGTCTATAGAAAACCCACCCATACAGGCAGATACATTCACCAACAATCCCACCAACCCTCCTCGCAACAATATGGAGTCATTAAGACACTACACAACAGGGCTAAACTTATCTGTTCAAATGACAATGCCCTAACCACAGAACTAAACCACATTCTGAACACTTTCTCAGCCAATGGCTACTCCCCCAAAAAATCCAAAAAATATCGAAACCAGTAACCCCCCCCCTCACAACAAGGATTACTCTAAATCAATCACCATACCCTATATCCGAGGCACCTCGGAAAAAATTACAAAAAAATCCTAAAAAAACATGACTTAACTTCTTGTTACAGACCATATAAAAAATTGGCATCCCTTACCGCTCTACTAAAGACCAACCTCCCCCCTTAGACCTACCTGGTGTATACCAGGTCCCTTGCAGCTGTAAGCTGTCCTACTTTGGCCAAACAGGCAGGACAGCAAATATCAGAATTTCAGAACACAAAGACTACATCCGGTTTCACCAATACAGCCACTCTGGTCTTGCTGACCATGCACTGGATACCTGCCATAGAATACGGTGTAAGAAAGTCACGATAATACACCGTAGTAAATACAAATATGAAAGGCTTTTCATGGAATCAGCTTCATCCCTAAGAAACAATCCAAACCTCAACAAATTTGGCTGCATGAGACTGCCTCAAATTTGGGAACCCTACATCAGAAGACCGTCAGCCCAATCACCCAAGAATACCAACATTGCCAGCTAGGGGGCACCATCAGGACTTTTGGAGAAATAATAGCTTCCTGCTTCTTCCTCGCTTACTGTCTGTTGTGCCTGCGTGCACGTGTCTTGTTCTTAAGTTTCTTGAAAATGGCAATGTGACGTTGCCGAAATATTGAAGTATATTAAAATTTATTTTAATGTATATCCTAGATGACGTTGTAATTTCCTTAAATTATTTAGTAAAAAAAAATGCATAACCAACGTCTAAGCCTTTCCATGAGAATTTGTTTGCATATGCTTGAATTACAGATTAAACAAGAATGTAATTTCTTGGCTAGTATAATTTATAATGCAGCTTGATAAAGCCAAAAGCATTAGGTTTGGCCTTATGAAAGTTACAATCTGTTAACAGCAAAGTGGAGATACTATCAATTTGGTCTCCAAGGCCAACAGTTAAGAGTCTTCCTAAAAAGATAATTTACAAACTGATAATGAGAAAAAATGAGCCAAAAAAAATTACAACTAAAAGCTTTTTCATCATCATCATGAAATTCCTGCCATGTACCCTCAAGGGGTGTACAGGATATGATAGTACTACATGAAAAAAAAACAACATCATTACTAACTTCCTGTCTACAATTTTCCTCCAAATCAGTCTGTTACTTGTCAAGACTCCAACATTATCAGATCTTATATTTCTATCGTCTAAGGCACTTTGTACCGTATCAATCCACCTATATCTTGGTCTTCCTCTGGATTGTTTTGCTGCCAACCTGGCAGAGAACACTTGTTTTGGTAATCTTTCCTCGCCCATTCTGTTTAAGTGACCATACCACCTGAGATTAGCTCTGCTAACGCATTCCTGGATGCTGACAATGTCAAGTTCTTTCCTAATATCCTCGTTTTTAATATGATATTGCCATTGATGCCATCTGCTCACACCTATAATCTTTCTCAGGACTCTCATATCTGCGGTCTCTAGTCTTTGGTCAAGTGTTTTACTTCTGACCTTTTCTGAAGCTTTTTCATAAAACTTAAAATATAATTTCTTAGCTGTAAAAATCAACCCGTTTTAAGATGCAAAGATTAAAAGTAACAAAAAATAATAGATGAAAAGCATACAAAACCTACCCAACTGGACCAGCAGCTAATACTAATCTTTCATAATCAAGGCCATTCATCAGTACATACACTCCTTTGCCTGCTCCTCCAACTAAGTTTTCAGCTATATAAAATAATAATTTAAAACAAAAATTTAGATATACTAGGCATGATGACATTTCTTTATTTAATAATTTCAAATGCATAAAGAGAATTTCTATATGTAAGAACAAAAAAAACATTGTTTGGAATATTCAAATCCTCTTATTACTACAACATTAAAATAAAATTAGAATAATATGAAACTAGACTTAGGTGACAAATGATTTTCATTAATCAATGCAATATCATTGATTAATAATATTGCATTGATTCCAACCTTTACTGGAGATTGATAAATAGAACATTATTTGGACTGCAGCGCAGCCCCCCCCCCCTGCCCTCACACTCTGTTCCTGTCCATAGAGGGCAGGGATGCCCGATCCTTTAATCTAGTACAAAACAGTGAAACAATTTCACAGTTATTCAGGTAGATAAATAAGTAATCTTACTGATAATCTGCACTGCAAATTGTATAGGAAGGTCACACTGCCAAGGCACCTCAGGACATACACCAGTGCGTCTCCAGAATATATGCAACTGTGAAGAACAACCAACAAATTTATCTCCAGTTTTACCAATATCAACATACTTTCATATTTCATTTAATGATGGAGACAGATGTAAAACATCTCCAAGTCAACTACAGGTTCTGCTTTTAGCAGCTGTCTGGCAAGTCATACTCTATTATTTTTGAATATTTTGCATTTGAGTATAACATAAACGCAATAAGCATGCTACTGAATTGGATAAAAAAAACAAAAACAAAAAAGAAAACAGGGAAATTTTAGTGTACTTGAATAAAACAAGGGCTAATATATATATAATGCTTCATAAAATATGTCACAAAGAAGTGGCTTGAGAACTTTTTTTGTCTAGAAAGTCATTATCATGTAATCTTGAAAGTTTATTTTTCACTTGGTTAGACTATAATAAGTTTAGTTTAATCCTTTATCCAAGTGTGAGCAAACAAAGTTTGTGCCTGAAAGTATCTTCAGGACTGGGGTAAGGGGGTAAGGTAGTACAACACCAGGAAACTCATTGCAAAGGTGGAGCAAGCTTACATCACTCCTATCTCAGTATCTCCCATAATGCAAAACACATCTCCTTGCAGATATGTATAATGTTATGCATTAAGGGAAGGGCCACTACCCAAGGACTAGTTTCAACCTCTATTGAAGTCTCTTCAGTGGGAGCCAGGTCCCACTGAAGAGATGTTGAAAACTTCCATAAAAAAGTTTTTTTTCATAATTTAATAAAAAAGTTGGCACACCTTTTGGCAACTCCTGTAGGTAGAAATGACCTTGCTATTGCTTCTGCCTGGTATCTCCACATCTGGACCTGGCTCCCACTGAAGAGACTTCAATAAAAGTTGAAACTAGTCTGGGTAATGGTCCTTCCCTTAATGCATAACATTATACATATCCGCAAGGAGATGTGTTTGCATTATGAGAGATACTGAGATAGGAGTGATGCAAATTTACTCCACCTTTGCAACGAGTTCCCTGGTGTTGTACTACCTTACCCCAGTCCTGAAGATACTTTCAGGTGCAAACTTTGTTTGCTCACACTTGGATAAAGGATTAAACTAAACTTATTATCATGTAATCTGTTGGCTTACCCATGGTTCTACTAGGATGCAGAGATGGTTAACAAAAATGATATACTATGTTGATTATGAGGAGAGATTAAGGGAATGAAGACTGCAGAGTTTGGTGGATAGAAGACAAACAGAGGATATGAGCAAGACAATTAAGCTGTTGAGGGGTTATTATTGTATTAACAGTGAGGAGATTTTCCATATGGCAGAAAGAGGAGAAAGGAACAAGGACAAGAGGCCATCTCTGGAAGTTGTGAAAGGAGGTGGTGATTAAAAGGGTAAGAAGTAAGTTTTTTTGCATGGAGAATGGTAGGAGCATAGAATGCATTGCCTGTGAGGGTGGTGAATGTGTACACTATGGAGTGGTATAGTAGACTTTATGTTCACTAGTGTTGACCTCCCACAATGAGCCTTGTGATTTCATAAGGATCAGGAAAATAAGAATAACTAGTCAAGTTCACTAAAAATGTGTGAATTTTTAGTGTGATTACTTCACTAGATATTTCCCTAGATGAGTCACTCAATGCTTTATTCATATTTTAGTAAGTTTTAAGGTCTTGTTTTCACATTTTATTTAGCATTTAGCCAACAACATTTGTATACTTGAGGAAAGTTCATATATGAAAGCAAGCTAACTGGGTTTCCTTTTTTAAAACTTTAATACACGTTTTTCTTTTCAATATCCTGCCCAACACTAGGTGGCAGTTATTTTGTATTGCAAACTCCTATACAATCTTATTTTGGAGTAACATGATATTACTAATGATAAACAAGAATAATCAATAATCTATTTCTTATTCCTTGTGAATTTATGGATGAGAAGTTTCAACATGAATTTTATGTGAATTTTTATGATGGAACATAATACAGCTAATTCTCTTTTTACACAGCTTTTTTTACATAATTTCGAAATAACACAGTTTAGAAAACAGAAGCAATTCTATTTTTACATGGCATATTTTGATTTTACATGGTTCAAATGGTGCTCATTTTTAAAATTTCTGTTTGAATTCAGCACTGTTAAAAAGGATATATCCATTATAATTATCATTTCCTAGAACGGTAAATGTACTTAAACTTGAATTTTGGGAAACCCCCCCTCGATGTTTTAAATATCAGGGATTACTCTGCACCACAGAATGTAGACAATTGTGGCGACAACAAAAAAATTAATTTTTGTAATCACGATTTCCCTGAAGTTAAGCCAACAGATGATCCATTATATTCACTTGCCACTGGTTCCTCAAAGCAGAAGGGTGCTATGCTGATTCCTCGAAGTTAAGTTGGTCCGTTACTGGAGGCCCGCCTATATAAAGCTGCTTGGAAGGAGTTAAGCTGTTTGTTAAACAATCATTTCTTGTTTGTGCACTGGAAGGCAAACAAAAAGCTGGGTTACAAAATAAATTTTTAATGAATAGTTTCATCATTGTTTTGTTCCAGAAGTTAAACACTATTTGATGGGGGGAAAAAATACGGACTTTAAAGTTTTATTGATTATAGACAATGCGCCTGGCCATCCTGTTTTAGAACATCCGAATGTGGAATTTTGTTTTCTGCCACATAATACAACATCCTTAATAAAACCACTAGAACAGGGTGTGATCGCTACTTTCAAAATATACTACATAAGAAGAACATTCCAATACATTTTGGATAAATTAGATGAGGATAATTTACTGATGGTTATTGATGAGTGGAAGAAATTTTCTATTTTGGATTGCATCAAACTTTCTAAGTTGGCATTATCATAATTGAAACCATCAACTTTAAATGCATGCTGGAAAGCTACTTGGCCAGAATGTGTGAAAAAAAAACCCCAATATCTTTGCATACAACTGAATATCCCAATATCATCAGATTAGCACATGCAGTTGGTGGAGAAGGATTTGATGATTTTTCATCAGCAGATATTGAAGAATTGATGGTTGTCAAGGCTGTTAGTGATGACAAAATAATAGAAGTTGTCTTTGAGAATCTCGATGAAAAAGTGATGATGATGAAGAGATTTCACTCACTGCACGAGTAATTAAAAAACGGCTTCAAATGGCTAGTAAATTGCGAAGTCATTTTCTTACACATGATCCAAATACTGAACAAGTTGAACAGTTAAAACATGAACTGAAGTCATGTATGGTGCAATATGAAGAATTATACAAAGATCTAGTCAAAACAGGATCTCAACGATTAATTACAGAGTTTGTGGTAAAAAAAAAAAATTAAAAAAAAAACTTCAAAATTATTGGAAATTAGTGCTAATTTAGTTCTTTTTACTGAAGAAAGTGTTTTGCCATTGCAGTATGAACAAGAAGGCCAAAGTATTTCAAGTGATGGAAGTGATTTAATTCCAGTCTTATACCAAAGAATGTGGCTACTGTCAGAAAGTGGCAGTGAATAAAATTTAACTACCATATTTGCCGGCGTATAAGACGTATCCCTTTTTTTGTACACATTTTTTCGGAAAAAAACTTTATTACTGAATATTATAATGAATTTACGGTATTTCAAATATAAAGTAATAAGTAGGTCTACTTTCAACAAATACCTAATCTAACTAATGACGAATTGATGAAATTCAATAATTTTTTCTTCATATTTAGCTGGCATTCTTTTGTGATATTTTTGTTTTAATCCACATACATAGCTGGTTTCTCTTCATGAATCTTGAACACCATGATGTTTATCCAGTAAAGTTGGCTATCGCTTTCGCTTGATGAATAATCATTTTTGTAGACATTGAAAGTCCCACTTTTCTGTGATCTAAAATCCAAGTATTCAGTTCTGCTTCAAGTTCTGGCCATTTTGCAGTTCCATTTCATAGGTTATGTTTACTGTGAGTCGCTTTTTTTTAGATTCTCTTCCTGATTCCGCCAAGTTCTTATAATTTTCTCAGTTTGGGGTGGCCCGAAATGCCTCTCTGCAGCCCTGTTTTCATGTTCTTTAGCATATGCAATCATGCGTAGCTTGTATGTAATACTGTAGCAATGCCGACGTTTTTCAGCCATAATTTGCCAAGAAATTTAGAGAAAATTTAACAGCTGTGATCGTCGATGACAGAACATGCGCATCCACTGAACTCTACGTAACTGGAATGCTCTCACACATCGCAAGGAAGCAAGAAAGAAATCGCGTAACTCGGAACGGAGAAATTTCCAGAAGTGAAATTAATAAGAAACTGAGTATCGTATAAGATGTACCGTGTTTTTCAGACTTATTTTCAAAGGAAAAAAGTGTGTCTTATATGCCGACAAATGCGGTAATAACCATATGCGCGGTGTATTTGAGTCTTTTCGAATTTCTTTTTTCTTAGTGACACACTGTTTTCTTTAAGAAAGATACATATGTATATACTTTAAATAAGTATTTAAAAAAAACATTCCATTAAAATTAAATAGTTTTATTCAATGATTTTCATATATTTTGTTTGAAAATAACATTGTTCATATCGGATTTTCACATCTGGAACCATTATTTTATTTTTTCATATGCACTGTAATCTTTTTTACATGTTTTTTTTCTGGAACCAATCTACCATGTAAATGGAGAATTGGGTGTATTAGTAAGGGAGCTTTCAAAGCTCAGTCAGTTTTTTGACAAAGCTCTCTAAGTTGGAAAAAACCTGGGTGTGAAAAATCTATCATGGCTTTTCAAATAAAGGCAAGTTGACCAGCCTCATATGGAGATGACAGGATTTTTCCTGTCATCTCCATATGAGGTAAACTTGGGTTTTTTATTCAGACAAGCAAGCCAGAAGAGCACATGCAATTTACAGAATTTAGATATAAAATTAAATAACTTATTCTAAAATTATGGAATCATAAAAGCTAATCAGGGCAGGTCATGGACATCAAGGAATGGTATACATTACGGATTGTCATTATTATTTATGGTGTTAGTATAAACTAGTAATTGTCCTGAGCTGAAATCAAGCATTTACTTGCTATTGTTAGTACTGCCTCTTTTCAGTATATTTTCCAAAAATATTTCTGAAGGTTTATGATTAATTTCCTGCTATTTATGTCTCCAATAAGACAATAGTACCTAATGGGATCACCTGGACCTTAAATGACTTCTTTCTATGGTGTGATTACTGTTTCCATTCTCCTGATCTAAACATCTGCTGTGACTGAAAAACAGAAATAATTCTAACTAGAATGAAGGCTTTCATTCTTCATTATACTCATAATCCATGACAACACACAATCCATGTTGATACTCTAACAGGGATGTTGAAGCAATCCGAGGAAAAAATTCATCACAAATGGCTCCACAAAAACTCCAAATATTCCTAAACTGCACCTTTCACCAACAGCAAAAAATACAGATCTGATTTTGAAACAGCCAAATACACACAAAACTTGCCTCCTGTTCAAATTGGAGTCAAGCCTTCTGGTCCCTTGCCAGAAACTACACTTAGAAGCAACTTCTACCCTTCCATGCTCCAATTTTTCATTCATTCTGAGTTACAATTGCAGTATCACCAAAGAATAATGCAGCTCTTGTGTCATATAGCCTTGTAGTCTGTGCAATAACTATGGAAAATTATCTACCACATTAACCATGAACAACTTACTACATATATCTCCTAGCCTTTGATCAGAAAGAAATCAAAAGAATCTTGAATAGTTTGGTCACAAACAAGTCACCTAGTGCAGATGATAAACCTCCTACTGTGCCAAAAACTCACTCCAGAATTTACATTGATTGTATACTGTCCTTTCATTCTTTCTTATGCAATTGGCATCACGTATACTATCAGCATGAAAAGAGACCTATAATCAGCTCATTCCATGTCCCCCCCCCCACCTCGACACACAAATAAAGCTGATAAAAGTCAGGCCAACAATGTTGTTCTTACTTCAGCTCTTAAAAATCATGAACGGTCATCAACAGCCAATTTATTCACCACCTGAGGCCCACTATCTAATTAGTAACTGGTACTAGCCATTTAGTAACCAATAACATCTTATTTCACCACTCCTGGTTCGAATCCCTCCACATTCAAACCCTGGACATGTTCAGCTTGTATGGCACTGACATACAAATTAATGAAAGGATTTTATAGGACAAATATGAGTTACATTCTATATGCTAATGCATATAGAATGTATTAAAATGCACTATGTACATACTAACAGACATATATTATATATAACAGAAAGGCAGCAGAGTTGGATAAGAGAAATAGAGAAATGGAGTACTTCTACATTTCACTATTTTCTCAAGGCATTTGATGGAATTCCAAATGCCTTTACATAACAAAGATGTTATATAAATTCAAAGGAAAGCTCTGCAAAATAAACTGAAGCAGATAGACAAATGGCCAACTAACAGGTATTATTAAATGATGTATGTCTGAGGGAAGGAGGGCAACTAGTGCTATAATACAAGATTCTGTACATGGACAACTGATGTTTAAATTTGAGTATTAATGATACTGGGGATGGTCTAGAGCAGCATTTCTCAACCTTTTTGTCCTTGCAGAACCCTTGAAATAATATCCATGTTGTAGGGAACCCCTACATAATAATTATTAGATATCATTGTTTGTATCTTTCTTTATTATTTATGAATTTAAAGATCACAAGGAAAACAAATAATAAGTGCTATAATAACTTTATCGTTTATTTGTAATTTTCAAAATAATAAGATAAATCAAAGTAAAATTTCATATAAACAAAAATATATGCCAAAGAATTGTTATTTTTGAAACAAATATGAATAATAAAGTTTAATTTTCTAATGTGAAACCTGTGCTTGTCTTTTGGTACACAAATACTTAATTTGGGGTCGGATTTTAGATAAACAAACACGGATTTCATCTTCAACAGAAAGGAGACAATTTCTGTCTTTGCTCTTAATACTTCTCAAACAAGAAAAAGCTTGTTCGCTTTTTATCATCAGTTCTTCTAGGTGGGTTACAATAAGACTTGAAATTTGATGATATCCTTCTTTACTTTTAAGCCCCACCAGTAATTGAAACATATCAAGATTCCCTTTTGCAACATGATTTTTCCAAAGATTCAGCCTTCTTTTAAATCCAAGAATCTTGACACTTGAAGCTAATATATTTTCTCCAGGGCCCTGCAGTGACTTGTTCAGCATATTAATGTAATGAAAAATGTCAGCTAAATAGGCTAGCATCTGCACCCACTTTTGATCTTCAAAACACTTGGAAAAATCTTGTTTATTGTTTTCTTGAAAATATCTTTGCAATTCATCTTTTAGCTCAAACAGACTATTTAGAACTTTTCCTCTACTTAGCCACTGGATTTCTGTATAGAGCAAAAGATTTATATGCTCTGTGTCCAGATTTTCACACAGATTTTTAAACATTCTGGAGTGAACTGGCCTTTGTTTAATTAAGTTAACCATTTTTGTGGCATCATCAAAAACTTTTTTCAGTTCATCTCCAAGAGATTTTGACATCAACACTTCTCTGTGAATAAAACAGTGTGGTGAGACAACCTCAACATTTTTCTTCTTTTACATGAGAAACAAAACCTCTTATGGAGCCAACCATGGATGGAGCACCATCACTACAGATGACAATACAGTTCTTCCAAGAAAGACCTTTTGTTTTCAGATATGAGGATAAAATATTGAATATATCTATTCCTCTGCTTGTCTTAGGTAATTCTTTACAACAAAGAAAGTTTTCTTGAATTTCACCCTCATTAACAAATCTTACAAAAGCTACACTGTAACAGTTATTGGTAAGATCTGATGACTGGTCAAGTTGGATAGAAAAACTGCTATTTTTCAGTTTATCACACAAAACCTCCTCAATGTCATTTGACATATCATGAATACGTCGACTTATCATACTGTTTGAAAGTGGAATATTTTCAATTTCTCGTACTGCATCTTGTCCCAGCATTTTATCCACTATAATTTGACATGCTGGCATTATTAGGTTCTCACCAACTGTGTGACTTTATCTTTTCTGTGCAATAATTTCTGCTACCAAATAACTTGCTTCCTGAGCCTTTTCACTGACACTGAATTTATTCATAAAAACTGCACATAAACATAATTATTATTTATTTGAGTCTAACTTTCATAAATACATAACGCCTAAATACACAATTTGTAACGATATAACTAATAAATTGATGAAATAACAAAAATCAATTGCACAAACTATCGACTGCAACCTGAAATAAAGGAGTAACCTTCCCAAAAATTACGATCACTGAAAAGTGGAGTTTAGTCGAGAAAACATACAAACTTTTCATATTAATGAGTGAATACGTACCTACACGCTGGAAAACACATAGGATTGATAAGAGACTGCACTTCTCGTGTTTCTTGCTTGCACTGATTCATAAGCGACACTAGCTAGCGCTAGAACTAGCTCCAGTTGCCCTATGATAAGTGGATCACGGACAGCATTGCCTCGCATCCTAGTGGGAGTTAATACAACTAATGCGAACTCAAAATTTATTCCTTTCAGAGAATGTTTATTATTTTCTTCCACTGTTTAAGTTCATTTATTTGCCACTGCTATTCATTATTATTTCTCACGGAAATAATTCATTATTATTTCCGCGAGAAATAATTCATTAATTAATTCATTAATTTAATTATTAAATCTAGCAATGTCTCGTGGAACCCCGGTTGAGAAACGCTGGTCTAGAGGATGGTATCCAGTTATTGCTGATGATATTTGGGAAGGGTTGTTATAAGGACAAGATGATACAGAATCTTCGGGTTGACTTAAACTGAATGATTATATGGACAGTGACAATGAATGTCATTTCAATGTTGCCAAGCATAAGGTAATGAATGATGATTGGAGAGCATTGCAGGCAGAGCACTACATTGATGGAAATTTATTGCAGTCAGTGAAGCTAGAGAGAGAGAGAGAAAGAGAGAGAGAGAGAGTGTGTGTGTGTGTGTGAGTGAGGGGGGGGGGTATGGTGGATAGAGAATTAACATTTGTCAGGTGACAACAGAGTAAAAATGGTTAAAGTCACTGCATCAAAAAACTGCACTGATGAGGAGAACATTCCTTTGTAATAAAAAAAAAGTAGCTATTCTCTCATGTTAGCAATAGGTAACTAAAATGATAAATGCCATATGGAACTGCATATGAAGACAGATTTAGGAAATGTGATCTTCAAAGTATGAGGGATAGAAGAAAAGACATAAAAAGAAACAAGGTAGTAAGGATATCTTACAGTACAGATACAAGTAAAATTTTATAACTTATGGCTAGTGGAGGTAGAAAACAAGGCCATCCCTAGAAGTTGACCAAAGTTGTGATTAGAATATAAGATCCAGGTTTTTCTCAGAGTATGTAGTAATTGTGTGCGCGTGTGTGTGTGTGTGTGCGCGTGTGTGTGTGTGTGTGTGTGTGGAATGTGCTACCACATGATAGACAGTAGATATGATAGGATAAAATTAGTGATAAAATATAAGTAAAGGATAAAATATAAGTGAACAAATTTTTGACACAAGCTTCAAGAAACATAATAGTATCGAATCTAAAACCAAATACTTCTCACAAAAGATAACTGAAACAGCTGAAGAAATCCTTGGATACAAAAGGAAAATAAATAAACCATGGATAACCAACAACATTTTGGACCTATGCAATGAAAGAAGATATTTGAAATCTCATATTAATAGTGGTGATAATAGAGAACAGTATAAAAATATTACTAAGATTATTAAAAAAAGAAATCAAACATGCTAGAAACTTATGGATACTGGATGAATTCAAAAATATAGAAGAGGACTTAAATAAAAAATAATTCTAAAAGTGCTTTTCAAATTATCAATAAGCTAACCAAACCTTTTACCACAATTAATTGGAGCATAGAAGATGAAGATGGAACTCCTATTACGGATAACCAGAAAATAATTGATAGATGGAAATGTTATGTAATCAAGCTTTTTCAAAAGGACCCTCAACTGACCGATGATATTTTGGACAGAATTTTGCCAGGAGGTTCGGAAGAAGGAGATTACCCGATATTAAAAGAAGAAGTTATTGCAGCAGTTAGCTCCTCAAAAATTGGAAAATCACCGGGAAGTGATGGTGTCACAGTGGAAATGATATGCAAAGGAGGTGACATCATCATAAACACCTTGCTAAATTTATTCCAGGACGTATGGAACACAGAGACTTGGCCTTCTGATTGGCGAACTTCTGTCCTTGTACCTATCCCTAAAAAGGGAAACAGCAATAAATGTAGCAACTATAGAATAATAAGCCTTATTAGTCATCCAAGTAAAATCCTGTTAAAAATACTATTGTCAAGAATCGAAAAGAAAATAGAAAGCAGAATATCAGATGAACAAGCAGGTTTCCAGAAGTACAATCGACCACATTTTTACAATACACATACTAGGCGAAAAATACATAGAACATAACAAAATAATCTGTCGCAACTTCTTAGACCTTCAAAAAGCTTTTGACTCAATATGGCACGAGGCATTATGGAAAATTTTAGAACATTATGGTATTGACAACAAAATCATTAGGATTATTAAATCTCCTTATTCCTCATCTGATATGAGAATTGAAATTAAAAATTACAGCAGTGAACCGTTCCAGGCAGAACGGGGGGTAAGACATGGATGCATCTTGTCCCCTCTTCTTTTTAATTGTTTTCTGGAATATGTCACAGATGAAGCTCTTTATGAATATGACACTGGAATAGTAGTTAGCAGACTAAGAATAAATAACTTACGTTTCGCTGATGATATCGATCTTCTGGCAGAAAGTGAAGAAGAATTACAAGAGATAACCAGCCGTGTTTTTGGAACACGGCTGGTTATCTCTTGGAACATTAAAAAAATATGGATTATACATAAACCTACAAAAAACAAAAACAATGATAATCTCAAAATCAGACATTGAATTCTTAAAGATACAAATTGGCAATAAGCAAATTGAGAATGTAAAGAAGTTCACTTATTTAGGAAGCACGTTGAGTCAAGATGGTCGTTCAAAAACAGACATTAAATACTGAATTGCTAAGGCAACCGTGGACCTACAGAAGTTAAAACCATTGTGGGGAGATAACAGAATAGCAATCACAACCAGACTAAGACTAATTGACACCTTGGTGAATTTTGTCCTTTTGTATGGTTGTGAGGCCTGGACTTTATTGAAGGAAGATGAGAGGAGACGCCTGTCTTTCGAAATGAAAACTTACAGAAGACTTTTGAGATTTCCCTATACCGCTCACGAAACCAATGAAAATGTCTGAAAACTGATTGACTCAATAGATGGGAGAAAAAGGGAAAATATTCTGACAGTCATCAGAAGAAGACAGATGAAATGGTTCAGACATGTGGAGAGGGCTAATGGCATTCCAAAGTAAACCCTAGAAGGAATCATTTCGGGATCAAGGGTTAAGGGCCGACCTTTCTCAACTGACATCAAGAACAAGAGACTGAGATGACTGGAGGAGGCTAGCAAAGAGCAAAAAGCTATCACCTACCAGCTATGAATGACCCAACGGTTCATTTAGGACTATGAGAGAAGAAGATAAGTGACTATCAATCTCTGGAGGAGCATGCAGAATAATAATAACACAGAATAGACAGTGAAAGAAAATATGGTCATCTTTTGAAAACTGAGTATCAGTATGGTTTAGTAAAGATAAAGGTATCAGTTCTGGTGGTGAAAAATATAAAATTACACGCACGCGCGCGTACCTTTGTTTTGCATTAATACAAATAACAGATCAAAAAAATGAAGAAACCCACTTCTGATTTATCTTAATAGTCATCAGTTACCTGGAATTTTACAGTCCTCAAATACTAATTCTCCTGTTGGCGATCCTCTCATTCCTAATTTATCTAAACGTTGGCCTATCGAAAATCCCGGTGTACCCTAATATTAATGAAAGAAAGATATTTAGTAACTGTAAAAACAAAAAACATTTCTCCATTCATCTCTCATGAAAGAATATTGATGGAATCAGAACTAATGCAGAATGTTAATTTCATTAAATTACAAATATGTTTTCACATAAGTTATGTTTTAAATTCAGAATGTATATTTTTAATGGAATTAATTAACAAGTTTGTCTACTATAGATTATTACATCAAGTCATTCCAGAAATCAAGTAAAATTTTTTCCTTGTTCTTAATGGAAAACTACATTAAATCAAGCATTCTGATTCATTTACACTGATCTTCGGCCATCTTTACATGCAAGCACTTCAATTCCACATTTATAAAAATTCCTTTGGAAATGAAGCAAAGAATGAAATCAATATACTTCTGAGTACATCTCACAACTTTCTGGGTTCTTTTCCATGGAGAAAGCTACAGATTTCTGAGCAGGTGAGCTCAATCACTGGAAGTTACAGGCAAACAAATATTTTCTTCCAACCATGATCTAGTGGCAAGCTGGGAGACAGCTGATTAAGTTGATGAATACTCTCTATATGGAAGATGCCTGTGGGTGACTTTTAATGTTGGAAAGTTAGTGTAATCCTTTCAAATGATAAGCAGTTTAAAGTTCTACTTCTAATGGAATGGAGACCAATGACTGGAAATTCCCATTCTGCTCTGTTAGCTACTGAGGTCTTCCTCAGTTGCATTCAAGTCAGAAACCTCTTTACTAGGGTAATCTAATTGCATTACTCTCAGACTCATAGACATGCAAATTCTCTTTCTTTCTCTCCATCAAGGCAAGATAGCAGTAGCAATCACCAGGAGGGGGGGAGGGGGGGGAGAGAGAGAGAGAGAATATCTATGAATCAGATACTGAAAGGGATGGGGGAATGCAAGAGATGAACAATTTTTTTTATTCACCAAGCTCTTCAAATTTTAGCCTAATTTTACTAATAGGAGGATATGCATTCGCCTAATAACATTTACTTTTTTTATGTGTTTCATTTAAATACTGCATTAAATTTAATTAAGACTTTAGTGAGCTGGCACAGGGTTTGTTTTCAGCAGTTTTCTGTTTAGTTAAAAGGATTTTTAAACTTTTATTTCATAAAATAGTCCATTAATTTTTTTATGACGTGAACTTTTCATTTAATACCATCATAATATCCTGTATATTCCCCCCACCCCAAAGGGTACACATCAGAAATTTGATGATAATGACAGTTGTTTTTAACTAAGATACACAAAATACTGTAATTAGAAAACTTATTGTGGTAAAACAATTTGTTAAATTTGTAAAATACTGATAATTTCATCAGCATACTTTATTTTAAATATATACACTACTATCCAAAACCTAAGGATGAACAATATTCTGAATATTAAAACCACAAATTCAGATGAATTATCTTGTGGCAATTTGTATAACTGCCGATTTTGAGTAGAAAGTGGGTAAACATTAAAATTTTTGAATTGCATACAAAGGGATTATGTGGTAGCACTCAACAGCATAAAATGCAAAAGGCTGTGCTAAGCGAATTGTGTTTGGAGGAAATTCTGTTCATGAAGGGAGGAAGTTGCAAACTTGGATATCTTGTAGTGTCTCAGAGACATCATTTAATGGATTTCAAGTGGAGAAGAATTCTTGGAAAGCTGGAAGAAGGTTGCAGAATTACTGATATTGCCAGAGAGTATGGAATACTCTAAAATGCTGGACAGAACCTGGATATAGCACTATGTGATATATCCAGGTTCTGGCCAGCATTTTAAACCAATGGAATGTGTTCCAGACATTTGCTAAGAGGTCATCCTTGCTCTACTACTGTGCATGAACACAGATTTTTGGTTATAGCTGCAAAACATAATCGACCTACCACAGCAGGTCAGCTTGCAAGTCGGCTCCATTCAAGCATAGGTACACAGATATCTTGATAAACTGTGGCAAGATGTCTGTGATAAGTGGGTCTATACACCAGGTCTATAGTCTTAATCCCTTTATCCAAAGCTTATTGTACAGCACATTTTCAACGATGTTATATCCATAAATATTGGACAAGACACCAAGTGGCTAATGTACTCTTTCCAGAAGATGGTTGTTTTAGTCTTTTTTATGCTTTTAGATGACACTTGATCTGGTGTGAAAAATGGTACTGCTTACCATTGCGAGAATGTTCTCGAAAGGGATAGATATATAGCAGTGCTGGAATCGTGGTCTGTGGGGATTCATTATGCTTAATAGATGCAACGAGATACAAGTGCTGGAAAAAGGGAATGACTAGTAAACGATATTGTAATGAAGTTCAACATCACATTTGATTACTCCGTAGTGCTGTAGTCAAAGAATTCAATTTTATGGATGACAGTGCCACACCACATTGTACATGAGCAGTGGAGATACTTCTGGAGACTGAGGATATCAATTGAATTGAGTGGAGAGCATGTTCCCCAGATCTCAACCCCATAAAACACATTTGGGATGCAATTGGGAGACACATTGCTGCTCAAAATTCCCCTTCAGAAAACAAACAAGTCCTTATCATTGTTCTGAAGGAGGAGAAGTGGGCCAGTTTGCCTCAAGAACTCTTGAATCACTTGGTGCAAAGCATGGTATGACATGAGAGCTGCATCGCAGTTCAGAGATGGACATATTCCAAATGAAATGTCTCTGCTTAGTTTTCTGTAAGCTCTTAAAGGGGAGCTGAAAAGTTATGATAAACACCTAGAACAAAAATGATATTAAAGCAACTGATATAACCACAAGAAAAAAACATATCTTAAAACCTTTAACCTCCATGTTCCATCAAATTTTAATAATTTTTTCTTTTTCTTTTAGGATATATAAGAAGACATGTCAGAGGCTTCGAAGAAATTTGAAGACACAGAGATGTAGGTCATTATCAAGTTTTTCATGATGCAAGAAGAGTCTGCAACTGAGATTCGCCAAACTTTGTGCGAGACTTTAGGGGACTGTGCCCCAGAATATCCAACAGTTGTCAGATGCGTGGCCAAGTTTAAAACTGGGCATCCCGAGACAACAGATGTCCCCAAGTCGAGAAGACCTCCCACAGCGATCACATCTGAAAACATTGATGCAGTACATGCCATGATCCTTGATGATAGACAAATACCAGCCAAAAACATTGCAAAGATTCTGGGGATATTTACATTTATATTTTGTGTTTACCCTGACAAAGTCACATATTTTTAGTGTTGAAACTAGTTGGTTAATTTATCTATTGTACTATTAAACAACAAAAAAAGTTCAGTATTGTACTTCATTAGTTGAAAGTTTTCTTTTAAATACAAATATATATATATATATATATATATATATATAGTTAAATATTTAATGACTGAACGCTGAGGGTTTTAACCTTGGCGTGCTGTTAACTTCATCAGGTGTAACAGCATAAAAATATATAAAAGAGAATGCCCATAAAAGTATTGCATTTCTAATATAACAGAACATAACAATTAACTGTAATTAAAGTTTAAATGGGAGACAGAGTTCTAGTTGAAACATCACACACATGTGTGCGTGTGAAATCGCGTGTGTGCTAATATTGAATGGCAGAACTGTGAGATTCTGGAAAACTGTAACTTAGGTTGTTATTCATGTGGGAGGCATCAAGAACTATTACTTTCGATTCCAGAATTCGTCTCTCTAGTTCATCATAACATCTGTGAATGTTGGTTGTTAAATCCCAGTGCATTTGATGCTGGAGACCTTCATCACTGATGTTTGCAGAAAACAAATGGCCAGACAGGGCACTGGCCTGAATTCTGCTGTAAGATACATCTCTCTCTTGTGTTCTTCTAAGCAGAAAAGGATTAATATTTCAGTCTGGCAATAATATGGTTTACCACAATCACAAACAATTCTGTAGACAGCAAGAAACTGAAGATTATGATGTTTCTCTTTTGGATGGTTTAAAATTGATCAAACTCTGGTTAATTTTAAACCATCCAAATGATTTTTGCCAGTTTTGGGAAGAGAGAACTAATATAGGGTAAGGAGATGCAGGCTTTGAAATTAGTTGTATCCTCATTTGTTGGTTGATGGTGAAAAAGAAGTCTGTTTATACTTTTCTCAGAGTGTCCATTTTGTTTGAAGGTACTTTAGAGGTATTTCAGTTCATTTTTAAGCTTTTGTTCCTTTAATACAAGGATCTGGCCAGATGAGCAAGAGTAGAGATGATGACAAATTTCTGTGGGGGATAGTGGTGAGAGTCTGCATGTAGGCACCTGTTGGTATGCATAGGTTTTCTAAAGATGGTGAATTCAATGTTTTCAGTTGTCCTGGTTAATTTAATATCTAAAAAAGAAAGGGAACTGTCCACTTCTAACTCTGAGGTAATTCTGATATTAGGATGTATGGCATTTAGGTGATTAAGAAAACCTACACATACCAACATGCGGACTCTCACCACTATCCCCCACAGAAATTTGGCATCATCTCTACTCTCTCATTGGGCCAGATCCTTGTTATTAGACAAACGAAAGCTTAAAAATGAAATAAAATACCTCCAAAGTACCTTCAAACAAAATGGATACTCTGAAAAAAATATAAACAGACTTCTTTTTTGCCGTCTGCCAGTCTGGTTGGCCGAATGGTTAGCGTATCCACTCTCCAGCCAAAAGGTTGTGGGTTCGAATCCTGCAGTTGGCATGGATGTCTGTGAAAATACTAGTGGTGGTGGGTGGTAGATGGCATTGGTGTAGTTGCGGTTCATTGTACTTGGTGGATTGAGTGGTGGAAATGGAGAGCTTTAGATCAGGTAGGATCTAAAGTGATCCCTTGATGAGTCTTTGGATCCTGGAGGTGTCATGTAATAATAATAATAATAATTAGTTCTTTCTCCCCAAAACTGGTAAAAATTTTTAAAGAAATACAACTTTAACAACCTTACCCAAACTCTGGTCAATTTTAAGCTATCTGAAAGAGAAACATCACAATCTTCAGTTTCCTGTCTACAGAATTGTTTGTGATTGCAGTAAACTGTATTATGAACAGACGGAAAAATTAATCCTTCTCCACTTAGAAGAACACAGGAGAGACATATCTTACAGCAGAATTCGGGCCAGTGCCCTGTCTAGCCATTTGTTTTCTGCAAACACCAATGATGAAGGTCTCCAGCATCAAATACACTGGAATTTAATAACCAACATCCACAGATGTTATGATGAACTAGAGAGACGAATTCTGGAATGGAAAGTAATAGTTCTTGACGCCTCCTACATAAATAACAACCTAAGTTACAGTTTTCCAGACTCTCACAGTTCTGCCATTCAATATTGGCACACACGTGATTTCACATGCACGCATGTGTGTGATGCTTCAACTAGAACTCGGTCTCCCATTTAAACTTTAATTACAATTAATTGTCATGTTCTGTTATATTAGAAATGCAATGCTTTTATGGGCTTTGTGTTTTATATATTTTTATGCTGTTACATCCGACGAAACTAGTCGTATGATCTATTAAAGTTTTGATTTTAAAACCCTCAGCATTCATTAAATATTTAACAATATGATAACAAACCGAGTAAATCAGCATTCCATTAATATATATATTATTTAGAAGGATGAATATTATCTCTCATTTAGGTTTAGAGACTATTCATAATTAAGCTGGTAATTAACTAACCTGATGAACATATACATGTACCAGTCCTAAAAATTTCATAATCATCAATCAGAGTAATATGAAGTCCAGTTGATCCTTGAACAATGCAGGTATAAGGAGCACCGACTCCCTAGGCAGTCAAAAATTGATGTATAACTTTTGACTGCCCCAAAGCTTAACTACTAATAGCCTACTGTTGACTGGAAGTCTTACTGATAACAAGCAGTTGATTAACACATATTTTTTATGTTATATGTATTCTTACAATAAAGTAAGCTAGAGAAAAGAAAATGTTATTAAGAAAATCATAAGGAAGAGAAAATACATTTACAGTACCTGTACTGCATTTATCAATACTGTAAGTTTACTTTGTCTGTATACAAGATGAATCATGTCTGTCAGTACCTACATCAATATTGTCTTTTATATATATATATAAATATATATATATGATTAGTACTATTAACTCGGGGTTGGGATATGTTCATTTTTCTAAATTAATTGACTTAAAACCCGAGAATTATAACACAATGACATTTGAAAAAACGCAACATGTTTCGTCAAGAATGACTTCATCAGGCAATAAGAACATAGAAAGATATTAAAAGACACTGAAATTAACATTGACACACTCTAAAGCTATACAATTATAAAGCCATAATATTCAACTGTAAATTACAGTTATTATGAGCTTGAACTACAGTCCGAGTTAAAGTTCTATTGTTGTACATCTGTGCGTGTGTGGAATCACGCGATCTCCAGTATCTAATAGTAGAGTTGAAAGAGTCAGGCAAATTATAGCTAAGATTGTTATTCATGTGAAAAGGGTCCAAGGTGATTTCCTTTGACTCGACAATGCGGCGCTCTACCTCATCATGGCAGATGTGTAGGTTTGAAGTTGATGTCCAATTTATTTCATGTTGGTGGCTTTCGTTGTTCATGTTTATTGAAAGCAGGACATGGCTTGACAGAGCAGTTGTTCTGGTCCTTTTATAAGCAATGTCGCGCTGGTGCTCTTCGAGACGTAGTAAGATAGATTTCTCTGTCTGCCCATAGTAAAGCTTTCCGCATTCACAAGTGACCTTGTATACACCTGGGAATTGTAGAAGGTTGTGAGGTTGTTTATAGTTGTTGAAGCGTGATCTTATTTTTGGCATAGTCGAGAAGCACGTTTTTATGTTAAATTTCTTTAGAATTCTACTCAGCTTTTTGGATAGTGTGCTGATATATGGCAAGATGATATGACCTTTGGAGTCGTCTTGTGTCTCTACGTTGACGGTGGGATAATTGGTTGTTAATATTTTTTAGAGAGTAGCCATTGTTTTTAAAGGTCCATTTAAGATGTTGTAGTTCCTTTTTCAGTTCTTCTTCATCCGACAGTACAGATCTTGCACGATTCGCTAGAGTTGATATAATACCCAACTTTTGCGCTGGATGGTGATGGGATGACGCATGCAAATATCTGTCTGTATGAGTTGGCTTTCTAAATATAGAGACTTTAACTGATTCAGGCGTCTTGGTGAGTTTAACATCTAGGAAACAGATGGAACTATTTTCTTCAATCTCCATAGTCAATTTTATATCTTGATGCCTCTTTACCAACGTTCCGACACAGGATGTTCTCCATATTTTAAAAAACAAGATTTCAAATAAAATGTTCTCTCTGTTATCTCACTGTGTAAACTCTGGCTATTTTGAATTCGAAGGTAAACTATACAAACAGGTCAAAGGATTAGCTATGGGAAGTCCCCCCTCTCTCCTGTGTTAGCCAACATTTTTTTGGAGGACTTTCAACAAAAAGCAATCTCCTCTTTTACTTTAAAACCGAAAATTTGGCTTAGATATGTGGATGATATATTCCTCATATGGGAGCATGGTACTGAGAATCTTCACAAGTTTCTCGACCACTTAAACAACCGCCATCAAGATATAAAATTGACTATCGAGATTGAAGAAAATAGTTCCATCAGTTTCCTAGATGTTAAACTCACCAAGACGCCTGAATCAATTAAAGTCTCTATATTTAGAAAGCCAACTCATACAGACAGATATTTGCATGCGTCATCCCATCACCATCCAGCGCAAAAGTTGGGTATTATATCAACTCTAGCGAATCGTGCAAGATCTGTACTGTCGGATGAAGAAGAACTGAAAAAGGAACTACAACATCTTAAATGGACCTTTAAAAACAATGGCTATCTAAAAAATATTAACAACCAATTATCCCACCGTCAAAGTAGCAACGTAGAAACAAAGGTCATATCGTCTTGCCATATATCAGCACACTATCCAAAAAGCTGAGTAGAATTCTAAAGAAGTTTAACATAAAAACGTGCTTCTCGACTATGCCAAAAATAAGATCGCGCTTCAACAACTATAAACAACCTCACAACCTTCTACAATTCCCAGGTGTATACAAGGTCACTTGTGAATGTGGAAAGCCTTACTATGGGCAGACAGAGAAATCTATCTTACTACGTCTCGAAGAGCACCAGCGTGACATTGCTTATAAAAGAACCAGAGCAACTGCTCTGTTAAGCCATGTCCTGCTTTCAATAAACATGAACAACGAAAGCCACCAACATGAAATAAATTACACATCAACTTCAAACCTACACATCTGCCATGATGAGGTAGAGCGCCGCATTGTCTAGTCAAAGGAAATCACCTTGGACCCTTTTCATGAATAACAATCTTAGCTATAATTTGCCTGACTCTTTCAACTCTACTATTAGATACTGGAGATCGTGTGATTCCACACATCACAGGTGTACAACAATAGAACTTTAACTTGGACTGTAGTTCAAGCTCATAATAACTGTAATTTACAGTCGAATATTATGGCTTTATAATTGTATAGCTTTAGAGTGTGTCAATGTTAATTTCAGTGTCTTTTAATATCTTTCTATGTTCTTATCGCCTGATGAAGTCATTCTTGACGAAACATGTTGCGTTTTTTCAAATAAATGTCATTGTGTTATAATTCTCAGGTTTTAAGTCAGTTAATTTAGAAAAATGAATATATTCTTATATATTCTCCAAAATAGCAAAATTGAAGCTGATCATCAGAGAGACAATGTGGGAATTGCAAAAAGTCAAGAGGTGTTTAAATGAACAGAGGGAGAAAAAGAAAATTAAGCAGGAAAATAAGAAACAACAAAGCACTGAAACAGGTAAGTCAGGAAGAAACAGAAATCAGGTAAGTGATTGATGAGTTGAGTTATAACTGAGTTTTCCTGGAGTGAAAATTAAGAATATAAAGAAAGCCAAAAACAAAAAAGAAAAGTAAACAAAATCATAATTGTAGTAGGTACTAATGAATTAACTGGCGATAAGTTCAGCATGAGAGAGGACATGAAACAGTAGTTGAAAGAGGCAAGAGCGAAGAGTGAGAAAGTGAAAATCTTCAGTATTTTACCTCGATATGATAAAAATGAATTGAGAAGGGCTATGAAGGCAAACAATTCAATGCATAGGCTGTGTAGAAGGAATGGATGTGAGTTTTGGATGTGTGGAGTAAGTCTGAGGGAAGATTGGATTTGTATAAGAGGGACGGCCTACACCTGAATCGTATCAGGAGTCTAGAAAAACTAAGAACTGGTATGAGACCTAACACAGAGAGTCAGGGAAACTAAATTATAAAGGGAGGAATGGTGAGAATGTGAGTGTAAGAGCAACAATGTTACATAACTGTGTTAATGAATGGGCTTTGTCATGAAAAGGTTGATGAGCAGAGAACGATTTCCACTTTGTGTTTCGTCCAGTTTGCACCCATCAAACGTATGCAAAGATGTCTACATACGTAAGGCACCAGAGAAGAATAAAGATATGCAAGTTGTCCAAGGTGTGTCTGCATTGCATGCAGACACACCTTGCACAGGTGCATGCAGGTAAATTATTATATGTACACGAATGCTAGGAGTATCAGAAACAAAGGAGTACAGTTTGTTGCCTTAGTCAATATGTTGGGACCTCAGATTGTAGGCATTAGTGAGACCTGGCTATCAGAATCAGACATGCTAACTGGTACTAAGTGTCAAGGGTACGGTATTTTTAGGAAGGATAGACAGAATAGGAGAGGAGGGAGTGTGCTGCTAATATCAAATGTCTTGAATCCAGTTAGAGTTGAGACCTATGACTCAAACATTAATAACAATTTTTCATGTGGCAGTGAGTTTGAAACCATCAGAATGTGTCTCGAGAGTTCTAAGAATAAATAGGGTAGGAGTCAAATGGATGTGTAATCTTATTAATCAAGAGATTTGTAAGAAAAGGATGATGTGGAAGAAATACAGAGTGCATAAGGATGATGTCCATCATCAACATTATAAGCGGCAGGATAGAATAGTCACAACAGTTGTACGGAAAACAAAGTCCGAGTATGAAAAGAAACCGGATCTGAGTGCTAAAGACAACCCATAAGAATTCTATCCATATACTGCAAGTAAAAGAAAGTATGAATATGAAAGAATAACTCTTATAAATGCAGCTGGCATGAGAGTTACAGATGCAGAAGAGTTTGTTCAACTAATGAGTTATTAAAAGCTACCAACCTGGTGTATGCAACATTGAGCTCACTGTTACCTCTTCATTGGATGAAGAAGCTCAGGTGCATGAAGATGAGGTATTAAGAGCTGCTGCACAAACTGAATAAGTATCCAGCAATAGGAACTGATAGGATATCAGCATATGTGTTAAAAGAGTGTTCAGCTGAACTGGCTATTCCTTACCAGGCTGTTAATATGAGTCCCAGAACAGGGAAGATTCTGCAGGAATGGAAAGAATGTATGGTAATTCCATTGCACAAGGGTGATGAAAAGACCGATGTATCCAACTATCGATTAGTATCTCAGGAGTGGTGGTGAAGATTTTGGAAAAATTGGTTAGGGCTTGCATTCAGAAATGGGTTGACAGTAAATCTCTAATTTGCAGTGAGCAACATGGATTTACTAAGGGAAGGTCATGTTTTAACAACTTGCTCACATTCCATAACAATGTTACGATTGAACTAGACAAAGGGAATGGATACACCATGACACTTAGATTTTCTAAGGCTTTTGACAGAATACAGCATGGTAAACTGTTGCATAAATTGGAAAATATGGGTTTGAGTTAATAATATTAGCATGGATAAGAGGATGACTGAGTGACAGATATCAAAAAGGGGTATACGAGGGATGTGAGTCTACAAGATTTAAGACTTAGTGGACATTCTCCTTTCCAGTAAAGCAATACCACCATACCTACGTGCTTCAAGAACTATCTTCATTCCGAAGAAGAAACTTCAAACTGTGCATCAGACTTTAGACCTATTATCATCTCCCCTGTGATACTTAGACTATCATAAAATCTTAATTAAACAACTTCAGCAACATATACAGCATGATTATAGACAGAGAGCTTTTGTCCCTTCGGACAACTGTGCCGAGAATATATATCTTCTTTCTTCTCTTCTCTCTGATTCCCGACGCCACCTTAAGCCTCTATATATATGGCATCGCTAGACCTCCAAAAGGCCTTTGATAGTCTCCCTTTCTGCTCTCCTTTGAGCACTGTCTATTGCTGGATGTCCAGAACCCTTTCTTTCCTATGTTATGGAGCTATACTTGGCTAGCTCCATCACTATCACTACAGGGTCCCATGCAACTTCTATTCCTGCAGTGCGGGGGTGTTTGCCAGGGTGATCCACTATCTCTCCTTTTCTTTAACTGCGTCATAGATGAGTTTCTTCACTCTCTTCCTAGCCATATAGGCTACTCTCTAGGCGCTTCTTTCTTTAATGCTATGGCCTTAGCGGACAATCTTATTCTCGTAGCCTCTACTAAGATAGGCTTGCAGGAACTCCTTGACCGGGCAGTTGACTTCTTCTCTATTCTAGGCCTTTCTATTAATGTAGAAGTTCTGCTCTTTAGCTCTTGTTCCCTCTGCTCATGAGAAGTAGCTTAAGGTCAAGACTATAGAGTTTCCCTGCACGGCAGACTGTTGCATGCTTTGACCATCCTGGAAGAGTGCAGATACCTTGGTGTCATGTTCACCCCAAAGGGAGGGTCTTCTGTCCCTTCTATCCTAGAAGCTGGGATTGCTTCTTTGAGGAGGGCTCCTCTTAAGCCCCAGCAGACTGTTTCTCCTTTCCCACTATCTCCTACCTCGCTTTTACCACAAGTTGGTGCTTGGTAGGACATATATCTCGGTACTGTCCTGAATGGACAGGGCTATCCGTTCAGCTGTGAGATCATGGCTCCGACTGCCACCTGACATCCCTACTGCATATTTCCATGCAAGGATGAAGGATGGTGGGCTTGGGGTTCCATCACTTAGATGGCTTATCCCATGCCTGCGGCTGTCAAGAATTGCGAAGTTAGCACTATCTTCTTCCCCTATCTGCAGAGAGGCTTTCTATAGCCCATTAATACAAGAAGACTTTAGGCGGGCTAAAGGCTAGTCCCATTATCAGGGTACCTTAATTGAGTCAGCACCCACAGAACACAAGAGGTGGGTATCTGTTGCACTGTTCTGTAGATGGTGCTCCTTTAAAAGAGTCATATCTGGTGCCTCCCCAGCATGATTGGGTAAGAGATGGCACCAGACTCCTCCCTGGGTTCGAGTATATTGACCTTATCAGGATGAGGATCAATGCCCTGCCTACTCGAGCCCGCACAGCTCGATGGGGTAGTGACGACTTAAACTGTAGGGCTGCCTGCCACTACAGTGAGACATTGTCTCATATAGACCAGTGTTGCTTCCGCACCCATGGGGTCTGCGTGTGGAGGCACAACGTCATGGTCTCCATTCTGAACCACCACTTTAAGAACAACGGTTGGGTGACCGCAGTGGAACCACATTATAGGAGCTTCGCAGGTTTGCGTAAGCCAGACTTAGTGATTAAAAGAGATGGTGACGTTTGGGTAGTTGATGCTCAAGTGGTGGGAACAGGGCACCCACTAGCCTACAGCCATAATAATAAAGTGAACTACTATAAAAATAACCAAGATCTAGTTAGTAAGATATGGGAGGAGCATAGGGTAACTCTGAGGTTTACCAGCACCACCATCTCTTTACATAGCGTATGGAATGCAGATAATTATAAGGACTTAAAACAGCTTGGGCTTATGCAGAAGGATATAAAAGTTCTTTCCTTGAGGGCCCTACAGGGCAGACTGGTGGCATGGCGTTGCCACCAGAGAATGACTACAATGATAACTAGAACAGGCATAGGGTAAAACACTTGTAAAGGCTTAGGCCTACTGGACGAGTTGTCTGGACGTGATGTAAGGGTAGTACTGCCCATAACCAGTACAAAGATTAATAAAAAAGTAAGTAAATAAAATATAAAAATAAATAAATAAATAACAAGTGGTGTACCACAAAACTCCGTGCTTGGTCTACAGTTATTCAATCTGTACATTAACGATATTAAGAAGAATTTGACAAGCGACATACAGCTATACGCTGATGATGCAAGGATAGGTAAGGTAATCAGGAATGCTGCTGATATGCGGTACTTACAGAATGATTTGAAGAGACTGGAATTGTGGGCATGGGAAAATGGATGTCAATTCAATGTCAGTAAATGTAAAGTCATTCACTTTGGCATGATTAGATATCCAATGTCGTATTATATTGGTGGGATTATGCTAGAAGAAACTGATTGGATCTTGGAGTGTTAGTAGATAGGAAGTTAGTTCAGGAGCCATGTGACAAAGATTGCAAATACAACTCAAAAGATAATTGCAATGCTGAAACGAACATTCACATGTAAAGATAAGGATGTCACTTTGCCTCTTTATAAGGCCTTGATAAGACCTCACTTGAACTACTGTGCGCAGGTGGGGGTCTCCTGGTTTCAAGTTGCGATTCTAATATATTGGAGAGAGTGCAAAGAAGTGTGTTAAATATGATATCAGGATTGTGGAATACTGATTATAAAGACAGGTTGAGAATTTGTAGACTGCAGACACTAGTAAACAGGAGAAAGAGGGGTGATATGATTGAGACTTACACACTTCTGAAAGTTTGTCATACAGGATTAGACAAGTTTTGTATAATTATATGTATAAATATTATACATATCTGTCATACAGGATTTCAGTTGATGAAATTTTTCAATTTATGGAGGGTGGGGAAAAGGACAAGAGGGCATCCTTGGAAAATAAGGATGAATGCTGGTAAGAAGGGGTTGAGAGATAGATTTTCTCTCATAGGATGGTGTGTGATTGGAATGGATTGCCATTGGATGTTGCGAGTGCAAGCAGTGTGAATGAATTCAAGAATAAGTATTATTATTATTATTTTCGAGCAACTCCAGGGAGTCCTTAGACTCATCGAGGGAGGCCCTAAACATCATGTCCACACAACTATACGACATTCTCACAGTATCTATCACACCTTGCCTTGAACTCGCTCACCGTCATAGCACCCACAACAGACTCCGGGTGTTTATTCCACTCATTTACCACTCTAAAAGTAAGAACCCAGCTCTAACACCCCTGCTAACCACACTTTTTCCCAGCTTCCATAGGTGTCCCCTAGTTCTTCCACCACCAGTCCTGATCTCAAAAATATACTCAGAATTAATCCTATAGAATCCCTTTAGCAATATGAATGTCTTAATCATATCTCCCCTTTTCCGTCTATAAACTAGTTTCTGCAACCCACAAATCTTCAACCTGTTCTTATATGGTTCATTCCATAGACCTGCTATCATCTTAGTCACTCGCCTCTGGATCCTCTCCACCTCCTCCCCATCAAGAAGGAACTGAGGTGACCAAATCTGGGCACAGTAGTCGAGATGAGGTCTTATCAAGGCTCGGTACAGAGGTACAATAACTTGCTTGTGCTGCTCGTCAAGGTATTTTTCAACAACCAAGTGAGTTGATGAGCTGATTTAGCTACTTTTGCAATGTGCCCCCTAAACTTCATCTCCCTATCCACCAACACTCCCAAGTCCCTGGCCTCATCAATCTCCTGGAGTACAGTTCCACCAATGTGATATACTGCTGCTAATCTTTTCACCCCAAAATGCATAACCTTACATTTTGTCACATTAAATTGACATCCATTCTCCTTAGCCCAGAACTCCAATCTATCCAAGTCATCCTGCAAGATTTTGACATCTGCATTCACTATCGCCCCATCCAACTTTGCATCATCAGCGAACAAATGAACTGTTCCACTTAGATCCTTCCCTATATCGTTAATGAACAGATTAAACAGCAGTGGTCCAAGAACAGAACCCTGCAGCACACCACTAGTCACAGGCTGTCTTTTGGACTCTACTCCTGAATAAACTACTCTTTGATATCTCTCCATCAACCGCCCACCTATCCATCTCACCAACCCTATATCCATTCCCATATGTTGTAGTTTACGGATTAGAATTCCATGTGGTATCCTGTCAAATGCGTTTGCCAGGTCCAGCAGTATCACTGTAAACCCATTACCCTTATCCAGTTCAGCCGTCACTGTGTTATAAAGCTTGAGCAAGTTACTGAGGCATGATCTACCCTTCACAAAGCCATGCTGTCCCCTGTACAGTATCTCATTTTCATCAATCCATTCCTGTATTTTTCCCTTGACTACTTTCTCCAAGACCTTGACAACGACTCCTGATATGCTGATCGGTCGATAATTTGCAAGTATAGTTTTGGATCCTCCTTTATGCAGTGAAACTATTTTCCCCTCTTTCCACACCTTCGGGACTAAACCAGACCCGAGACTCAGATTAAACAACATAATCAAGGGCACTGATAATTCCTTAGCCACTTCACGCAAGACCCGTGCCGGTATACCATCCAATCCCACAGATGTATTCACATTAAGGTTCTGTAATAGACTATTCACCTCCACTTCATTCATCACAATTCCCATATAAACTAATGGTTCTTTCATTTTTTCCATGTCACCACCTGGATGATATACTTTTGCAAAGTGCGTGCTCAGTAACTCCACTATATGGACTGATTCAGTGACCTCCTTACCATCGTCATTCCTTAAAATCATTTTGCCGTGTACAGTTTTTTCTTGCTTGCAGCATATTGAAAGAACTGTTTGGGATTCTCTTTTGCTTGCATAGCTAGTTTCCTTTCGTAATCCACTTTTGCTTTTTTTTACCACACTCGTTACCCTTCTGGCCTGCACTTTATACCGTTCATGTGCCTGCAAGTCACCCCTTTCTTTAAATTCCCTCCACAGTTGTTTCTTTTCTTGCAGCTCAAGCTTAATGGTGTTATTCACCCATTTAACCCCTACTTGTTTTACTATTCGGACCCTAGGTATACAATCAGCATAACTTCCTGTAAATGCTCCTCGACCACTTCCCAAGCTCTATCGACATCCAGCCCTTGCAGTTTTACATGCCATGGCACTGATCCAAGCAATCTCCTAAGCTTGTCATACTTGCCAGCACGGTAATTCCACATATACCGTCTTAATCGAAAATTCCACACCTTTAGCCACCTCCCAGGTCAAGACCTTATGATCACTCTCACCAATAGGTGGCAACATGGTCATATTCATTACAGTCAAATTCTCAGATGCTATTACCAAGTCAAGCACTCTCGAACCCCCTAGTATTTTCCATTACATGCTTTCTCAGAGAGTTATCCCTCAGTAATTGGATAAAATTCAGTTCCTTCCTCACGTGTCCTCTCCTCCTTCCAATCAATGTTACCATAGTTGAAATCCCCCATAATAATTACCCTCCATCCACTCATTTCATCAATTTGTTTATGCATACTATCTCCACCATCTATTCGGTCACCTGGTCTATAGCAGCACCCAACTGTATATTTTGTTCTGCTAGTCTCAATCTCACACCAAATAGCCTTGAATGAGCTCTTTTCACTATCCTGCAATACAACTTCTATTCTCCTTGGCTGCAGTTCATCAGCTATCATCAATAACACTCCTCCCCCAATTTTATTCTCTCTGTCCCCCCTGAACACACTATACCCTACACATTCTATCCCACTAACTTTATCATCTTCTGTCAGCCATGTTTCACTAATGCCAATAACCTGTGACTAGGAAGAGCCAAGGCTAAAAATTCTTCCTTCTTGTTCCTAATACACCTGGCATTAGTATACATGAAATGCAGAGGTCCATTTGTCCCACCCCTATCTTGATGCATTATACTAACTATCCCATTCTGATTTCTTGTTCTTCGTACTGGCTCGGGCACATTATATACGTTCTTACACTCAACTGCCTTACTGATGTCTGCATATCCACCCCCCCCCCTCCTCAATAGTTCTAGTTTCCCTGATTTTGCACATCCACTTTCACTTCATTCAGCAACACTTTTTCCAGTCTTCGCACACCAAATCCATTCAAATGCAAGCTATCCATCTTCTATTTTATGCATTCATGACATACCTAACTTGTTCTTAATTTTTTGGATATTTCTAAGTTATGCAGTTCATCTACAAATTTTTTCAAATTGTCGCAAATCTCCAAAAATGTTAACAATATATTTATTGAAAAAAAATCCACATATAAGTGGATCCATACAGTTCAAACCTATGTTGTTCAATGGTCAGCAGTATAATGATACTTCACTGTGTTTTTGTATATAATACTTGTTTACAGTGGATGAATTATAGGAGAAAGAGAACAGGAATGAAGAAACTATGTCTTTCAAATTTAATGAATTCACTGACTTATAAAATCACTCAATACGGTCAATGAATTCTTTGGAAAATGGCATGCCAATGTTTCTTTTAAATCACTGAAGTATAGCATTCTTGGATCCTCCTCTGATTCAACCAGACATTATCAGAAAAATAAGCAATGAAAACCTTCAAATATCCTTTTAGAAAAATGCTACTAAAAAAAAAAATAGAAATTAGTATCCTGTAAGTATAAGCATATTTTGTAACAGCAAGCCCACAAAATAAGCAAGACTTTTGATCAATCTATAAGTGCTTACTAGTCCTAATCAACTTCACAAAATCTTAAGTTAACAATCAAAATATTTTCTTATTTCATTAGGCATGTTTCTTACCTTTTCAACAATGAAAGCACTTATTCCGTGCTGCGGTTTTTCCACATTTGGTTCTGTTTTTGCATAAACAAAGAGGATGTCAGCCAGAGAAGCATTAGTAATCCAAAATTTTGTTCCATTTAAAACATAGTAATCACCTACAAAAAATAATACCACTATAAAAATGCTTATATTATCTCATCACATATCAAGATGCTTTTTTTTCTTTTCAGCAAACAAAATAAGCACAAAGTGTAATAAGTGTATCATTATACTACCTCCTTTGCCAACCTGGAATCAACCTTGAACACAGACCTGAACATCCTGGAAGAGTACTTCAAGCAGTGGTACTTGAAGTCAAATCCAACAAAAACTGTGTCCACAGTATTTCACCTGAACAATGCAGAGGCAAACTGACATCTCAACCTTTCTTTCTGTGGAAAAATGGCAGAACACGAGCCTCACCCGAAATACCTTGGAGTGAGCCTGGACAGAAGCCTAACATATAAAAGGCACATCACCAACCTGTTCAACAAAATTAAAATGAGAAACAATATCATTCAAGGCTTGCTGGAACAACCTGGGGTTGTGGTGCAGAAGTCCTAAGGTCGTCTGCACTAGCCCTCACATTCTCTGCAGCAGAATATTGTGTCCCTGTCTGGGAAAGAAGTGCACACACTAACATTATAGACACCCAGCTAAACTCTCTACCATGTGCAACTAGTGGGACAGTGAGAAACACTCCTCTCTCCTGTCCTATCTAACATTGCTCCACCAAACATATGGAGAAGAGAAGCCTCGATTAAAGAATTTAATAAAGCAATGAGCAACCTACTCCTGCACCAGACTCTCACAAATCCATCTAGTCTTTGCCTAAAATCTAGAAAGGCTTTCTGGTCCATGGACGAACTCTCTTCAGCTGCCCTGCCATCAACACCTGACGTGAAGAGAATACTGGTTCAACAATTTTTCAACAAACGGCTTCTTGGTAGAAGATCCCTGTGCTCTGCAGCTTGGTTTTGTTCTTCCTAAGAAGATTTGGTTGTCAATCAACAGGATCAGAACTAACCAGGGCAGATGTGGCTACCTACTACTTAAATGGGGACTGTTAGACCACCCTTATTGTGATTGTTCTCCCATGGCTCAGACGATTACTCATATCGTAAACGACTCCCCAAGGAGCCAATTTCACGGTGGTGGCCTACAGGACATTCACAAGGTGACGGATGAGGCCTTGGATTGGCTTTCCAGACTGGACATTGACCTGTAGCTGTTCTGTATTCCTTTTGCCATAAGAATAAATAAATAAATAATAATTAATATGAACTTAACTGCAAAAATAAAAAATACAATATAGTTTTGTGTAAAATTACTTTATTATTATTATTATCCCAAGACTCCATGGAGCAAAGATCTCATCTAGGGGGTCCTTTTGTCATATACACAGCTCATCATACTGTGCCTTAAACACACTCAAATTCTCTGCAGACACCACATTTTCAGGCAAGGCATTCCAATCATTTGCAACTCTGCATGCAAAAACCTGCATCTCACTCCCATGCCCACACCCTTCTTATACAGCTTCCAGAGATGACCTCTGGTTCTCTCCTGATCTCCCCTGTTTTCTGTAAAACCTCTCCAACATTGATCCTATAACAACTCCTAACTTGTAGGTCTCTATTATATCTCCCCTCTTCCTCCTATCCACTAGACCGTAAATTGCATCTTCTCAACCTTTCCTTATATTCGACATTCCAGAGATCAGAAACTACCTTAGTAAGTCACCTCTGGACCCTTTCCAACATCTCTTCATCCTTTTGAAAACCAGGTGACCAAATCTGTGAACAGTAGTCTATGTGTGGACTAATCAAAACCTCATACAATGGAACAAGAATCTCCTTACTTCTACAAGTCAGTATCCTCCATATCATTCCCAGAATTCTTTGTGTTGTCCTCACAATTGTTACAATGTGTCCCCTAAATTTCACACCCTTATCCACTAGGTAGCTGCAGTTCATTGTAGTTGGTGGATTGAGTAGTGGAGATAGAGAGTTGTAGAGTAGGTGACGTCTGTGAATAAGCTACGTTAAACTTGTGCTCTTGCATTATCATTATTGCAAATGTTTTTGTGCAAAATAATCAGTTAATGGAAAATTAACAGACGGTACTAAAGAGCTGATTACTTCTGCAAAACTGGTGAGTACCCATAGTCCATCAAATCAGTTATCTTTACAATTAAAAACCAGCCATGTGAAAGTGCCTGCTATGTCTGCAGTATGAAGTAAAGATGATGGAAACAAAGGCCAACGACAAAAGAGTACCTCAAGTCTCGTCAGTGTAGTGCTGTCGATCGCCAACAAACTGAATGACAATATGAAGTGTAAAACCGAAGTTACCAAGAAAAAAAAAAAAGTACATTATGCATCATGCAATGTTGCCACTGGCTACATGCTTCCTGTGCAAAAATAGATGAATCAGTGCACAAGCTTTTTATTGATCTCAACCAGCCTTTCTTAGGTTCTTTATGGAAGGATGTGCCTTCCTTCCACAAAACACCTACTCAACTTAGGTAAACAAGTCAAAACTCTCGAACAACACCTTAATACTATGATCGAAACTTTCTCTTCCAAAATCGGAATGCTGGAAACTGAGCTCAAGATACTCGACGATTTTGCCCGATTGCAAGTGCACCCTTGCCTGCTAACGAACTCCATGACCTAATTGCATCAATGGTATACGAGTCAATCAAGGCCAAAAACAAGAGACTCAAAGCCATTATGCTGAACTTTCTAAAGGAAAATGGTAAATCATTAAAAGAAGATGTCAGCAAATTAGCAGAAGAATGCAACTTCGATTCCACAAGTATCATCAAATGCCATCATTTTGGACCCATAAAAAAAAAAGAAAGGATGGAACGAACTTTCCATGCATAAGGGCATGCAAATTAATAACAGCAATAAATAACAAGTTAAAGGGCACTTGCCCTGACTTAACATTTGCCCAGAGGGAACAAAGATGCAAACTTCAAAGACAACTTGAAGAAAAGCATCAAGATGGAGACAACAGCTGGATCACAGACTACAAACAAGCCAAACTAGTGCAAAAATCAAGTGATACCACTGGTGGCCACCATGGAGACCAACATACAGGCACTGCATAGGAAACATGCAAGACCCTTGCAGTCAAATACATGCCTTGCAGAACCTTGCATATCCACTTCACCAATATCTGTAGCCTCAACTCTAACTTTAATAGTGTACAGTACCATCTGCAGTCCACCAAACCCTACTTACTCTTTTTAGCAGAACTGAAATCTCACCTCCCCACAGCATTATCCATCACAGCCTTCCAAAACTACACACTGTTTAACTCCTTTCGACACAATGGTGGTATCTGTGCATATATACGCTCTGACATACCCTGCTAGAGAGCACCTAACCTAGAATCACCCAACTTTGATCTTCTTTGGTTGAAAATATCCCTTCAGCACTCAGTCATATTAAAGAGCTCTGAGCTCTTTAATTTCCTCTCCTTAAAAATTTATTTTGTCCAGTCCGACTTTCCTAACAGCAAAATCATCCTCCTAGGAGATTTTAATGTCCATAACATCAACTGGCTTTCCTCCTCCAGTTGTACGGATCTTGAGGGTAGAGATGCTGAAATATTTGCCATCACTAACGGCCTTACATAAATTGCTCAACGTGCCAACCAGAATACCAGATAACCTAAACCACTCCCCAAATACCCTTACATCTCTTCCTTATCAATGACCTTTCCAAATACGCAGTGAACATAGTGAGTCCCCACCCCCATGCAATTCTGACCACATGCTCATCTCCTTCCCCATGCAACAATGCTTACACAGTCACTTCCACCCAAGAGTAGTTTGGCATTATAACAGTGCCAAGTGGTACAACCTCCACGATTACTATGCTTCATTCCCATGGTTGGACTATTGTTTCTGGTCTTCCGATCCGACCATATGCAACGAACATATCACCAAAGTAATCCTCACTGGCTCAAATCAAGAACTCCATCCACCTTCAATGCTTATACTGAAGCCTGAAACAGATGCAAGAAAACTATCAATGCTTCCAAAACAGAATCTGAATGGGCAAAAAGCAGGAAACTTGCAGCTTGCCCAAATGGCAGCCATGCCTTTTGGTCTCTTGTTAAAGCAATTGGTCGTAACTTTTGTCCTACACTATTCCCACCCCCTATCATACCCAGATGGCTCTATTGCATCATCACCCACAGAAAAAACAAATCTCCTGGCTTCACACTTTGCCTCCAATGCATGCATAACTGACAATGGCAAATGCCCCCACACCAGTCATTCCAACTGCCCAACATACAATGTCCCCTATATTCTTTTGCCAGAAAGAGATAAAAAAACCTATTGTCTAAATTAGACACAAAAAAGTCTCCTAGCTCTGATGGCATTCCTCCAATTGTCCCGAAGGTTTGCACACCAGAACTGACTCCTATCCTATGAAGCCTGTATATAGAGACTTTGGGATATATACCTTACTCCACTGGTATATATCCCAAAGTCTAGAAATTGGCCTATAATCAACCCATTCCTAAGAAGGGTGACAAATCACTGCCGTCTAACTACCACCCTATCTCACCCACCTCAGTCCTATCTAAAGTGATGGAGAAAAACCATCAATTCTCAACTCCTACACTACCTTAAAGACACCCAGCTATTAAGCGACCACCAGTATGGATTCCATCACAGCAGATTAACAGGAGATCTACTCTCATATATCGCTCATCTCTGGACAAATGCTATGGAGAAATCTGGCAAATCTCAAGTGATTGCACTTGATATCTCTAAAGCATTTGACCAGGTCTGGCACAAAGGCGTACTAAGCAAACTCCTATCATTTGGACTTCTGCAGTTGGATTGCCAGCTTTCTGTCTGGACACATGGTTCCCTATCCTCTCACCATCCAACTAATGCTGGGGGGTTCCACAAGGTTCTGCTCTCTCACCAACCATCTTCCTTCTGTATATCAATGACCTACTTCAGTTGACCTCCAACCCAATATAGAGTTTTGCAAATGGCAGCATGTTGTACTCCTTCCTTTAATTTGAAAAACCTTACTCCACACAACTCACTTCAACCTACAGAAAATCAACCACCACTGCTCTTAATTCTGACCTCGAGCCATCCTCCAATGGGGCTCAGATAATCTCGTCACTTCAATGTTAGTAAAACCCAGTTCTGTCTTATTTCTCACAAAAAAGAACCATTTTCACCAAGTATTATTTTTGATAACACTCAAATTTTCAGACAAGATGAGATTTCTCTTCTTGGAATTACCCTGACATCAGGCCTCTCCTGGCATAAACACATCATAACCATTTCATCCTCAGTTTCCAAAAAACTAGGATTTCTCTTTCACTCAAGACGTTACTTCACCGCTAAACAGCTGTTAACCTTATACAAATTACAAATCTGCCCAGCTATTGAATACTGCTGTCACATTTGGAGTGGGACTCCTAAAAGCTCCCTCAAAATGCTTGACTCAATACAGAGGAGAGCAATTAGGTTGATAAATGACCCATCTCTTACCAACTCAGTCTCCTTACTTTCACATAAACATTTGGTCTCTGCAATTTGTGTCTTCTATAAATATTTCCATGGCAAATGTTCATCTGAAATAGCATCAATAATTCTCCCACTCAGCAGCAAACCCAATATCTTTTCACAGTACACCTTGAAACCCACAGAACGTTTCTTTTCCTCCTCCTTCATCCCTGCTACTGTTCTGAAGGAAGACTGTTCTACTTGGAACAGTCTTCCTTCTGTATATTGTATTTCCCAAGGAATACAATATACAGGCTTTTAAATCAAATGTAAACCAATTTCTCCTTTCCCAAACCACTACCCATATACGGTACTAATGTACTATAGGTTGATCAACCTACCTCTTATGTATGGGCCAAATTTGCGTACTCATAGGATTACGGTAGAGGTGTGCCTTTACAGCCTTCACAAGCTGTTGCATCCTAATGCAGCATGGTCAACCTGTTGTTTGGTTGTCATTGTTAGAACATTTAATAGTCCGATACACAAACATCCTACTGATCATGAGTTTTTAGCATGTCAAAAATAATAAGTGGTTGCATTCCAACCTTGTGAAGTGTTATTACAGCTACACAGTTCTCATAATCTCCCAACTGCATGTTAATCACTACAACTAGCCAACTCTCTCTTTCTACCGATAAACACGTGAATGGTGGCTACACATAGTGCCACTAATGGAACATGGCTCATGCAATTCTGTGGGCAGTGTAAAGTTGTAACAGTATTTATGGCAAGACTGTGTACTCATTGTAGATGAAAATGAAAAAGTAACAGTTCTCTTGTATCTGTTGATTAAAGTAACTAAATTTAGCATGTACAGCAATAAAGTGCAAAATTTAAATTGTGTGGTTACTGCAAAACTGTCTCAATTTCATTTCAGCTATATAATGTACTACATCAGTCATGAGTATGAGAGTTAATACTTCACAACAGACTGAATAAATGTATTATCTACTCAAGTGTATAAACATTCTGATTCTCTCTCTCTCTGTAAACATTTGTTCTTTCTCCCATAATCTGAATGTAATATTTATGACATTTCTTAGCAGAAATTGAATGCAATGTTTATGAAGTTCTCAAAAAAAGAGTAAAAGTATCTAATAGCTAAATAGTTATATCTGAAATATATTCTTATATTTAATATTATGCTGGCCTGGTTGGCTGAGTGGTTAGTGTATCTGCTCTCCCACCAAAAGGCTGCAGGTTCGAATCCTGCCGTGGGCATGGATGTTTGTGATTGTCTGGGAAAATACTAGTGGTGGTGGACAGTAGATGGCGTTGGTGTAGATGATGCGGTTGGTGGTTGTGGTGGAGATGGAGAGTTGTAGAATAGGTGCCCTCCCTCGATGAGCCTTGAACTCCTTGGAAGTTAAATAAACAATAATATTATTATAATTGATCATACATATAAAATAACTGATAAAAACAAACTTCTCATTACACACAATATTTGCTGCATCAGACTTTTTATTGCATGCAGTTAAAAACAAAAGCTGATCTGGAAACAGTCTGAATATTATTATCATCATCAGACCTCCAGGGAGTCGAGGACTTATCGAGAGAGGCCATACATCACCCCCACCAGCTATCATACCTTCTCTTAAACTCATTCACATTCACTACTTCAACAAGCAAACTGTTCCACTTGCTCAGGGTTCTGTGAGAGAAAATTCTAGTTCCCATCCCTTTAACTGCTCACAAACTTGACTTTCATGGATGTCCTCTAGTCCTCCTCAACCAATATCCTTTAACACCCTCTCAGAAGTTTATAGCCTTCTATCACATCATCCCTTTTTTCTTCTGAGCATTAACAAGGATTTTTTTTATTAGTTATTAACTTGAAACTTATACCAACTAGTTTTGCTCACACAAGAAACTCTAGGCTTCTTTTGGTGGGTTTATAAGTAGCACAAAAAATAATAATACAAATATAACAACATTTTGTCTAAATGCTGAAAAAAATTGTTACAAAAGAAAACAAATAAATTCATCCTAAACAAGTATGCAAAGTTACATGGCATTAACTATCATCAGGTAAAGAATGAAGATGACTGTTGACAAAATTAATATCTCAAATGTTAAAAGATTTAATGAGATATTTCCAAATGTCATTTAATATAAGTTTTCTTCTAAATACAACATAGTTGAAATATCCCAGTCTATGGTTAATAACTGAAGTATGGTGGGCCAGACCAGATCTTTCTTCTTTTATGCTAAACAACTTAGCATTAGTCTTAGTATTACTGGAACTGCCATGTGGATAAGCAGTGGTAATACAAAAGGAAACTTACAAGTATTTTGGTGAGTTAAATATTAATATTGTATATGTAAAATATTTTGTTTTGTTATAACAGTTTTTCCAACATCACTGCAACATATAATTCCTGTACTAACAGCAGCCATGTTGTCACTTAAGTTTTGCTTTGAATCTTAGTAATGGACATGCATACTAGATGCAAGTTTTGTTATAGTTCTTACCTGAAAATGGGAACACAACCCACAGAGAGAAAATGAAAAACAGAAAGAGAGAGAGAGAAGGAAAAAATGGAGAAAAGCTGCCAAGTTGAATTCTGTGACTTCAGAAATATTTTCATATTACTCTTTAAAATCTGTTCTCCAAGTAAGAACTGAAATTAATATTGAAAGACAATACAATGTATCAAGCCTCACAAAGCGAGACAAAATCCACATCATAAAGTGAGACAAAATTGACACTAAAATTCTTTTTCTTGGAATCACCTTTTTGAATTGCCCAGTCAAAGATTGTGTTTCTATTGTCAGAGTGATGATCTTCATGTCCACTTCAGGAATATAAAGAAAGATGTTCATCATCAAGACATGCACATTAGTAAATTAACCTAATGAGTGCAGGCCAAGCAATTATGATAATATGGAGACTTCAACCATGGAGACAGACTGGAGGGAGAAAAAGGTGCATGGCAATATGGAAATGGAATTTATACAGTTACTAAGGGATAAATGCCTGAAACAGCATGTTATGGAAGGAACCTAGGGTTTGAGAGAGTGCTGGATCTGGTAACAGCTTCAGAAGATATATACATAATAATGGTAGCAACTCAGCCACTAATAGGGAAAAGTGACCATGCAAGTCTTGATCTGGGAGGTTGCTAAATATGTGAAATTCTCAAGCAAGAGTTTTGGGAGGCAGTTTGGAGCAGTACCATGGCATAAGAAGCCACAAAGAAAGAATTCCAGTAGTGCAAGGGAAGTGGTCAGAGATGGTTTGAATATTAGACTGAATACCCAGGGTCAAGAGGATAAACCAAGTAGGGGTTAAATGGATGAACACAATATAAAGCAGGAACTGCAAAAGAAAGAAAAAAAAGAAAAGAAAAGAAAAGAAAACATTGTAGAGGGATTATAAAGAAAAAGCAGATCAGCAAGCTCATGAACAATACAAAGTGCAGTCAAGAAATAATGAAGGCAAAATTAGGTTGTGAGAGAAAATGGCTAAACATTCAACAAAGGAAATCCAAAAGTTTTTTTGTTTTTTTTTGCTATGTAATGAGTAAGAGAAAGAATGATTATGGAAGGGATAATGATAATCAGTACTGCTGGTAGGAAAGTGAAAGAAGAAATAGTTGAGCTATTAAGTGATCACACTTTGCAAGGATAACATCCAGGTGGAGATTTTGCAGTTGCTAATGTGACAGAGACTGATGTAAAAATTGAGGTGGATGGTGGATATCAATGTGAATACAGCAGTGGGATCAACCCATGCTACAAGAATGCAAGAGAACTGGCATTGCTTCTGATGAAATTTTTATCCAAGGTTCCAAGAGAAAGAAATTCCATTACATACATGTGGCTCCAAGACAGAAGTAACAAATTAGAGACCAATTACTATATCAGGAATGTTGATTGAAGTACTGGAAAAGTTGATTAAAGATAAAATTCAGGAATAGATGGATAAGAATACAATACTTTCTTGTGGGTACTCCTTTAAAAAGATGTCGGGATACAAGAGTGATACTGAACTGCGTTAAACTGAAGATCAATTTCCATTCCAAAAAAGCACTCCGTATATATAACTGTGCCAGCCTGGCATTACTACGTGAGAAAATCATCTCTACTCGTGCCACCCTCTCAGTGACGAATGCCTCCATTGGCTGCTTACATTCAGAGCTCTCCACCGTTCTTAACCCTGAACTTTGGTCGATTCTCTCTGGCATTTCGGAAACTTCCGCACAGAGAGAATTTCAAAAAATAAAAAATAAAGACGTCAAAAAATATAACAACCTGGTTAAAGACAAACCACAAATTCAACCGCTCCAGACAGTAGTAAACCTCTCTTCCAAAAGGCTCAACAACGATGCCGTCAGTGCCCTTTGCCTCGGCCGTAATTTTGCCTCCGAAGGAAGTGCCGGTGCTTGATGTAATGGTTAACATCGAATGGGGGATCAGTCGCTTACCGTCGGAGATAGCCAACAGCATCAGACTTGACGTAGCCAACATCCTCGCTGATTCTTCACCTCCAAAAAGTAATTTATCGTATGCCCAATGCATGGGAAAGAAAAAAGTATCGTCATCACCAGGGCGGATAAGGGTAATGCAACTGTTGTTCTTAATACCAGTGAATACAATCGTAAAATGAACATTATCCTCCACGATCGCGCTACCTACATCCCGCTAGAACACAACCTCACAAAAACACAAGTTAAGAAATTAAAAATCTTACTTAAAAAAGTATCTTCCTGGCCCCCTGACATCACGAAAAAACTTAAACCTTTCCGCTCCCCCCCCTGAATATACGGTTAACAAAAATCCACAAACCCAATTCCCCACTCAGGCCTATAGTAGATGCCACCAATGCACTTTGCTACAGACTGTCTAAACAGCTGGCCAACTCTCTGACCCTCCGCACCGGAAGGTCCACTTCCTATATAAAAAACTCGACCCACTTTAAAGCCCTCACAGAAAATTTAACCTTGAATAATGCAGACATATTGGTAAGCTTTGATATCTCCTCTTTGTTTACCAATATTCCCTTAACTGACACTTTATCTTTCTTAGAAAACGTTTTTCCTTCTGACATCTTAGATCTCTTTTCCTTTGCCATTAACTCTGGGTATTTCTCTTGGAAGAACAAAATCTACAAGCAGATAGAGGGAACCGTCATGGGTTCCCCCCCCTTGCCAACTTCTATATGGAAGATTTCAAAAAACGAGCCATAGACTCAGCCCGACTCAAACCTTCTATCTGGCTAAGATATGTAGATGATGTGTTCTCTATTTGGCCTCATGGCCCAGACACGTTAGACTCCTTCCTCAGTTATCTCAATAGCCTACATCCAAGAATCCAGTTTACTATGGAAAAGGAAAAGAACAATTGTTTACCCTTCCTAGACACCTTAGTCACACGCCTGCCTAATGATACACTTGCCTTCACTGTATACAGAAAACCCACACACACAGGTAGATACAACACAAACTCTCCCACCACCACCCCTCTCAGCAATATGGCATTATTAAAACTCTTACCAAGAGAGCCCACAATCTTTGTTCCAGTGGAACCGTCCTCACTACTGAGCTTAACCACATACACAGCACTTTCCTCTCCAATGGCTACAGCGATCACAGTATCAAAAAAATAATCAGTTCCTCCCCCATTCCCCGTCCTTCTTGTCAACAAGATTTTAAAAATGCCATCACCGTACCGTATATCCGTGGCACATCCGACAAAATAGCCAAGATTCTTAAAAAGTACAACCTACACACAGCATATAAGCCCCACTGCAAACTTGCTACCCTTATCCATTCTACAAAAGATCAGCTCCCTCCTCTCTCTCTCTGCCTGGAGTTTACAAAGTACCCTGTTCCTGTAAGCTGGCGTACTTTGGACAGACAGGCAGATCAGCATCCATCTGCCTGGAGGAACACAAGTCTTACATCTGTAAACACAACTATGGCTATTCAGGCTTGGCTGACCATGTTTTGGACACCACCCACAGGGTATCATGGAAGAAAACCACCATGCTCCACCACAGCAAATTCAAGAAAGAGAGACTTTTCTTAGAAGCAGCAGCAACTCTCAGAAACCAACCAAATCTTAATAAATATGGTTGCATTAAGCTTACGAAGATTTGGGAAACACTCATCACCAGAGGTCCCACCTTACATTCCAGGCCACCTACCACCCTTAGAGGGAGCTCCACCTAGATAGGACTTTAGTGTCACCCACGTGGTTGTGCTTAGTATTGTATGATATTTGTGTGCATGTTACAGTAATTGTTTTTGTAATCCCCACAGATGTCCCAGTGACTAGGACGAAATATAGGAAGTATTAAATTCTATTTTAATTCTTTTTGAGTGTTGTAAAAAATCTATTAAGCCTCCAACATGATTTCTTGTGGGTAGCATGGCTTTGTAAAAAGTAGTCCTGATTCATAGTTTATTCACATTTTAGAATAAAGTGATAGTGGAATGGGATAAAGGAAATGGCTTCACCATGATACTGCTGGACTTTGCAATTGGAGCAAATGGGAATGGATATGAAGCTGGAGGCACTGAGAGGAGGGCTGGCTGATGGATGGACACCAAAAAGTAGTGTATGGTAGAGTGAAAAAGTGAAAGAGAGTGACTAGTGGACTACCTCATGACTTTGTACTAGGGCTACTATTCATTAATTTGTACATTAATGATATAGGGAAAGATTTAAGGGGTGGAATTATTCAGCTGTTTGCTAGCTGCAAAATTGGAAAGGGAAATACTTGATAAAGATGATGTAGATATCCTCAGGATGATTTAAAGAAATTGTGCAGGCAAATGACAATCAATTTAACATTATCCTTTTTAATATAATTTAATATTGCAAAACATAATGTAATGCACTTAGGAATGAAAACATTATCATCATGCGTAGCAAGGATTTAGGCCTAGCATAGCCTGTTCCGCACGGTTAGCCTAGTGGCTTTGCGCTTCGCAACATATGCCTGGGGAAGGAGTGTCCTAGGTTCGATTCCCATCGGAGACGTGAAGAGCTGAAGGATCTTCCTCAGCCATAGCCAAGTTAGCCGGTCTTGGGCGCGGGCAGTAGGGTTTTTTCCGCCAGTTTATCTGGTGTTTTTCATCCCGCAAGCAGGCAAACCGGACCATTGAACACACAGGGATACAGCCAAGAATACCTTGAGGCATAGGAGTGACCATTCTATCCTCGTATTTCGGTTACGAAATCCAAGCATGCTTGGAAGGTTGTGGGCCTTAAAGGCCTGTTAAAGCCATTGGGATGGATGGATAGCCTGTTCCAGCCTTAGAAGTCATCATTGAATCGTTTAAGAGAACGTCCTGGGTTTTCTTTTTCCTAATGGCTTGTACTTTAAGACTTGTTTTGGTAATCTTTCTGTTTTCATTCTTTGAACGTGTTCCATCCATTTCTGTTTATATTTTTAAATTTTTTCTATTACTGGTTCTTGGTTTCATTCATTCATAATATCTTCATTTCTTTTGTGATCAAATAGGGTATACTTTGCAGTTTTTCTCATAAACTTCATTTCTGCTGTTGTTAATCTTTGTTTGTCTTTTTGTTTTATTGTCCAGATTTCACTTCCATACATTAAGACTGGTTGGGCTAATGTATTGTATACTTTTAGCCTGGTTTGTTTTTGAACTTTTTGGAAACATTATATACTTTGCATCATATTGGTTGTGGATTACAGGAAGCTGACAAAGCTAGGGATCTGCAGTGATGCACAGAGATTTGAAGTTCAAAGAACATAGCACAAAAGTTGACAAAATAGCTCAAATGATTACATGGGAGGTACAATGACAAGACAGAGAGGTTATTATTCTTCTTTAGAAGGTCATGATTCAGCTGCATCTCTTCTACTATGCCCAGATTTGGTCAACTGGATTTCTTTAGGATTAAGAAGACCTTGATCAGGAATGACCAAATTAGTGACAAGTTCTGTGGCATGCTCCCTATGAGGACACACTGAAGGTGTGTGGATTGCAGAGTTTAGTTGACATGCAGAAGAGAGAGGAAATGATAGAAATTTATACGGTATTATTAGCATTTTTAAAGTGATTCTATAAGACTGATACAAAAGAAATTTTTTAATACATGATGAGTAGGGAGAGAAGGATCATCCCTGGAAGGTGTGTAGAAGTGTGGTTAGTAAGGTTGTGAAGACTAGATTTTTTTTGCTTGGAGAGTGATGAATGGCTAGAATGGATTGCCAGAGTGAATGAATTTAAGGAGAAGTGTGACAGATATTATGCCAATATGGTAGTGTGAATTGCCTGTAATGAGCCTTTGGCTATAAGGAGATAATAATAATAATAACAATTTATTTTGTGCTGCGATTGTAAACTGTTAATAAGATACGCATGTTAATGATTACATTATAAATGATAATGTGAAATGAACCCAATTAACATATCTGATATATGCTTCAAAGTTCATTTTTACTTTTCAAGATATTTAATTTTGCAATAATAAATATTTATTAATATAAAAATTTTTCCAACCATTGTGAATACTCATTAAAACAGACTCCTATTGTATTATGTGGTAACTGTCCATTAGCATGCTACATGGAAAAATGAGTCTGATGTGTGTGCATACACACTTTTTTTTGCATTACCTTTTTTACTTGCTTGAAGTTTCATAGACACAACATCTGAACCAGAGCCAGACTCGCTCATTGCCAAAGCACCAACATGTTCTCCACTGATTAGCTTTAAAAAATAAAAAATAAAAATAAAAATAAAATAATATATATATATATATATTTATTTATTTATTTAAATTATCCTTTGCTGAGTGTAAATTTTTGTTAAAAAAAATCACTTATCAAAGGATACATTTGCAAATGGGATATTCATATATAGTTGCTTTCCATTACAGAAGAAATATGGACTAAAGGAATAGTTTAATGAATATAATATCATTATCTTACTTAAAGGAGTAAGATACCAGGAATGAATTATTTGAAAATATTTTTAAGAAAATTTAATGAGACAATCTATATATTATGCTGTCAGAATCATCAGGAAAGAACACTTGAAAGACAAGTGTAAGAAATGAACTCTGAAAACTCATAGAATGGCTATTAAAAAAAAAAAAAAAAAAAAAAAAAAATCCAGAGATGAGACCAAATTATACATGCAACTAGCATATCTGCCATATGCAGTACACTGTTTTGAATGGTTCATATGTTTGTTGGTTTGATCTTTGTTTAGACCGTCAGGTAAGTATGTAAGCTCGCTAGACTACTTGGAAAGGTAGGACAGGAGGTAATCTTTGAGATACGGTATCAAAGCTGATGACTAATCCAATTCACAGTGTTTGACACAGACAGTAAGAACCGATTTATCTTTGCATTTGTGCTGATGTGAGATAACTGACAGTAAAACATGTATTCAATAGATATGTTTCTTGTAAATCATATTAAAGATATTTCTTGTAGCCCTCATATATCTCACTCCTTAATCATTTATTCTTGTGATATTTCCTTAAATAAATAAATAAATAATAAAATAGCTTGTTATAGTGGAGGATGTGCTATAGTAAATTTCTTTAGCATATGTTTGATGTTATTTAACTTTGGCTGATTCAACAGTAGTGTTATAGTGAGTTCATGACAACAGTATTTGCTGCAGTGTAAAAAGCTATCTTTCTTTCATGCAGAAAGAGCTTCAATTTCAAATAAATTTCAGATTAACTTTTAAGAAATTCCAAAATATCAGAAGGAATTTGTTAAAGTTTTACACAAGCAGAGATTTATCCATGAACATACTGAAATTTACAGTTCAATATGCTCATAGATAAATTTCAGAATAAAAAAAAAGTCTATTAACATATTTGGTTCCTGAAGATCTGTAAGTCATGCTGACTGACTTAAACAAAAGAATTTAGACATGATTTTAGCCATGAGCTGAGAATATTCCTGGGTTGCATAGCCTAGTAAAAAAGTTGTGATGCATCACTGTTTACATAGGAAAAACATTCTCCACAGTTCAGGAGTTTCTGGCACATTTTACTTGCAGGAGAAACCAATGGGAATGCATCTGTCTTGTGAACAGACAAATTCTTAAACTTTTTTTTCCAGATAAAGATGAGTCTTAGAGAAGGGTGTTGCCTCCACTCCATGGAAGTTGAATTTTTCCCTACGTGTGTGAAGGTTTATATTTAACAAACATAGCACACTATGAACAAAGGACTGGCTAAAACACCCCATTTTGGTGCTCAATGTCAACAAATCTCTTGGCACCCTGAAAGGAAACAAAAGCTTGTACTGAAGTTTGGTAGATCTGGAAAAGAGATACGACAAGAGAAAAGTTGCTCAAAATTCAACAGTTTTATGGATCAAATGCGACATTATACAAAGCAATATACATAGCCTATATCCAAGTTGCAAGTCAGCAGTTAGAACTGAAGGAGGTACAGGAAGATTGTTTGATATAAAATCAAAGTAGTGTTTAATCTCCACTCTACTGGATCATCCATATGAAGGATCACAATTGTGAAGACAAAGTAGCATTAAATGTAATGTCAAAACTGGAGATATTCATCTGAGCTCTTTACTTTATGGAGATAATATTATGCTGCTAAATAAACAGCTCTTGAATAACTGCTATAACAAATCTGGCATGAAAATCAGCAATAAAAAGACCAAAAACTATGAAAATAGAATATGAAAATATATCAGCTGCATTCTCAATGGAGAACCTACAAAAAAAAGTAAAATATTTCAGCCATTTAGAACAACTTTTAGTAACATTGGAAATTAAATATGGAAACAGACAAAAAAATATAAAAAAAATCTGATAAAGTAGAGGCTAACTGAGTAACTTTATATGGAATAAGAGAGAAATTAGCCCAAACAATAAACTACATATATAGAAACAGTGTTTAAACCATTTTAACTTATAAGATCTGAGAGTTGGGTTAGAAATAAAACTGTTGATCAAAGACTATGAACATCAGGGTTATGAGAAAAATTTGGAAAATAAACAGATAGCATGAATGGCAGAATCATGTGAAATATGAAGATATTAAGATGGAACTTGACATTGTTAAAAATGTGTGACTAGAACTAATCTAATGTATATGGTCACTTGAACAGAATAGGAGAGGAAAGGTTAGTAAAAACAGGTGCTATGTTATGTTATGGCAGGAAAAAAGATCCAGGGAGAAGATGAAATATAAGATCTGACAATAATTCAAGAAAGCAAGAGTGATAATGGCTTTCAGGCCAACTGGTGTGAGGTTGAGGTAAACATGAATATTAGATAATTAGTAGGGATGTTCCCACAGGCTAGGAAATATAGAGAGAGATAATTCTGCAATGTTCAGACAGATGAGACCACCATCTGATAGGAAGGTGATAATGGAGAACTTTAACTATGGAAGTAATGACTAGAAAGCAGGAAATAACATGTATGAGTAAGGAGAGTGAATTGCTTGAGCTGTTTAGAGACAATTTACTTATGATACAGCATGTAGTTGAAGAAACATGCAGGTGTTGGATTTAATATGGTCTCAGACAGTGAAAAACAGAATGCTGACTTACTGTGGCTTGATTGATTGAAGGGGGGAGAAATCGAAAGTGCCTGGGACTTGGTTTGAAATCAGTTTTTATGGCAATGTTGGATTGTATTCCTAAGGTTAGGAGGATAAATAAAGTAAGAGAAAAACAGACGAATCATGGAAATATGCAGGAACTCTGAGAAAGAGGATACTATGAAGAGATATAAAGACATTGTATGTTAAGTCCTTAGAGAGCAGTGGAATAGTTATAAGTTACCAGTAGAACATCTTCTTCCTACATAAAGAATACCGCAGATTTCATTGCTAAAGTGAAAAACCTCCACCTTCGCTGTTCTAATATAATGGTAAACTTTGATGTTGTTCCCATTTCAACAACTTTCCATTAGATATAACTATTCAAACTCTCTAAGGACTTTCCAGTTGATAAATGATCTTAAATGATTTGAGTTTGCTATACACTCCAGGTATTTTCCTAGCAAAGGAATCCATACAAGTAGGTGTAAGATTGCATTATGGGTTTCTGCCAATCACCACTTCATCAAATTACTTCCTGGAACACTTAGAGGAACATCTCTTCACTACCATCATCCCCTTGTCCCTTCACTTGGTTTCATTACATTGATGATGCATTCACTATTTGACTGTATACAAATAGAGAATTAGACAGTTTCTTAGATAAGGTTAACAACCTTTTCCCAAGAATTTAATGTACACGAGAAAAGAAAAAATAATGGAGCCTTTCCTTTATCCTGAATTCACTGATAAAAAGAGAAGTTGATGGGTGCTTACTTTTTCAGTTTATAAGAAGCCTACATTCACTGGAAGATTCAGTCTTGTAAAACTTGGCATTGATAATACTCCTATCCAAGAGGCACATGTTATCTGCTCCTCTGAGGACAAAGATAAAAATTACATTCTTCAAAAGATGTGATTCTGAATGGATACTTTGGGCAATTATTCTCCTACTAATAGTCCATCATCAGAAACCAAGAAAATCTTCACTCCTTACATAAAGAGCATCTTTGAATGCATCACAAAAGTCCTAAAAAATTTTAATTCCAGATAAACTTCAAGCTAATAAACAAGATTTGCTCAAGCCTATTTTCCACAAAAGACAAATTTCTGTGCATGGCTCACCTAGGAGTGTGCCCGATTCCTTTTTCCTGCAGCCCCTCTTATTTTGCTAAACATCGCACTGTTGACATCTGATGACCAGGACATATGGAATATATCAATTTCCTCCAAGCTGTAGGATTCTATGGGACAACACAAAAACTTTTCAAAATCAATCTAATCACCATTTTCAGTTTTTTTGTGAAAACTTTAGTTTCCGAAAATTCCCGCACGTATCTCGCAACACGATTTTTTAGCTTTAATCTTGGGAAAAAAAGTTATATTCGAGTAAATACAGTATTTTTTTTTTTAGCTTTAAAATTCTTACGTATGGATCACTGGTTAAAGATTGGATTCATAAAACCCTCAAAAGAGAGCAATATAGCAAATATTGTAGCTGTAAGTAATAGTAGCTGTAAGCAACAAGAAAACATTGATATTGCATGTGTCGTCTGACATCTCTAGAGAACGAACATTTAAAAATAAATCATATTTTTTGTTTACATGAACATATAAATTCAAATAAAATAGATATTTAATTTTAATTTATTTATTTATTTATTTTTAATTTAATGAATTTATTTTTTAATTAATTAATTAGGGGGTACTTGGTAATAATGAAAATTTAAGAAGGGGTACATGGATATCTGAAGTTTGAGAAACACTGTCTTAGAGAATACAGAAGAAAAAATGTAAGAAAGCAAAGCATTGTGTAAAGAATGCTAAACAGAAGTCATTATTATTATTATTATTATTAAAACAAGACCTCATGAGTCAAAGACTCATCTAGGAGGTCCTTTTATCTTACACACACATCTCATCATACCGTGTCTTAAACACATTCAAACTACTTGCAGACACCACGCTCTCAGGCAGGGCATTCCAATCACTCACAACTCTGCACGAAAAAAACCTGCCTCTCACTCCCTTACTCACACCCTCCTTATACAGTTTCCAGGGATGACCTCTGGTTCTCCCCTGATCTCCCACTATTCTCTGTAGAACTTCTCCACCATTGATCCTATAACAACCCCTTACCAACTTGTAGGTCTCTATCATATCTCCCCTCTTCTTTCTCTCCACGAGACTCTGCAAATTACATCTTTTCAATCTTTCCTCATACTCAACATTCCAGAGGTCAGAAACTACCTTAGTCAGTCTCCTTTGGACCCTTTCCAACATCTCTTCATTCTTCTGAAAACCCGGTGACCAAATCTGGGCACAATAGTCCAAGTGTGGCCTAATCAAAGCCTTATACATTGGAACAAGTATCTCCCTACTTCTACATGTCAGTGTCCTCCACATCATTCCCAGAAGTCTTTGTGTTGTCTTCACAATTTTGGCGATGTGTCCCCTAAATTTTAGATCCTTATCCACTATCACCCCCAGATCTCTTATTTCATCTACTTCCAACAATATATTCTCACCAAGCATAAATTCTGCATCCCATCTTTGTTTTCCAAATTTTAAAACCTTACATTTTGCAACATTGAACTCACATCCCCATTTGCTTGCCCAATCACTCAATTTATTCAAGTCTTCTTGCAAGGCCACAACATCTTCACTACTCTTTATGGTTCGTCCCAACTTTGCATCATCTGCAAACAACTGAATATCTCCATCCAAATCTTCACCAATATCATTAATATATAAGTTAAATAGTAATGGCCCTAAAACAGACCCCTGAGGCACTCCACTAGTGACTTTCCTTTTCCTGGATATTGCACCCCCCATACACAACTTGTTGATACCTATCAGATAGCCAGTCTCCAATCCAATGCACTAATCTAATATCCAACCCCATCTGTTCTAGTTTGACTGTCAACTTATCATGAGGTACTCTATCAAAAGCTTTTGCGAAATCCAAGTATATTACTGTGTATCCTTCTCCTCTGTCCAAGGAAGCAGTCACTTTATTGTAATAAGTAAGTAGATTACTAAAACATGACCTCCCTTTAGCAAATCCATGCTATCCATCAAAAATTATACCATTGTTGTCAACCCAACTCTGGATCCTAGTTCTCACAAGCTTCTCCAACAACTTAACCACAACACCTGACACACATATAGGCCTATAGTTTGATGCTTGAGTTCGATCACCTCCTTTATGAAGTGGCACAATCTTGCCCTCCTTCCACTCTTTAGGAACTTGACCAAGTGCAAGACTCGTATTAAAAAAATATGTCAAAGCAGGTGTCAACTCTCTAGCACACTCCTTCAGAATACGTGGTGATATATTATCAAGTCCCACAGCCTTATTTACATCTAGTTTACTCAACTTCCCAAACACCTCTTGCTCACTTACAGTCAGTCTCTCCTCCCCATCATCAACTGCTCTTAATCTCTCCATGAAGTCACATTCACAAGATTGAAAGATCTTTATGAATTGCTCATTAAGTATCTCCACAACACATTCTGCAACAGCTGTCTTTATACCATTTCCTCCAATCAATGTCATCCTTCCATAATCATTCTTTCTTTTGCTGGCTACATATCGAAAGAACTCCCTAGGATTCTTTTTGGCTTCATTAGCTAACTGCTGTTCATACCTCTCTTTAGCTACTCTCACCAACCAAGTCACCCTCCTTGCCTGGTCTTTGTAGACCTCATGAAATTGGTTACTTCCACTTCTCTTATGCTGTCTCCACAATGCCTTTTTTTTTTGTATTGCATGCTTAATCTCTTTATTCATCCATCTCACACCTACCTTATTTAACCTTCTCACCCATGGTATACATTTAGACATTGCATCTACTAAATAGTTTTTGAAAATCCCCCAAGCTGCATTGATCTCTTTTCCAGCTAACTCCTCATTCCATGCTACATCTGCAAGCTGTCTCCTGCGCTCTTCATAATCACCCCCCTTGTAGTTCCACATATACCCTTTTTTCACAGGGGATACCCTTTTGTCATGAGAAGACTTTGATAAAAACATAGAAAATATTAAATATCAGGAATGAGGCAAAATATTCTGGAGGCTATTGAAATGCTTAGATCTTTTTGGTTACAATCTTTGATCCATGTAGAAAGAAGTCTCTCTAATTCAATCATTATAATACTTTGATTTCGAGTGGTCTGCATGCATAACGAACTTGAAGCAGCCTTACCTTTCTCTTTGTATTCAGCAAATTTGTTTAAAACTGCTCTTATAGTTGATTCACCTATTTTGTGTTCATGTGCTATCCTTGCTCTGGACTTGCGTTGTTCATTTTTCTTTATTATTTCAAGTTTTTCTTCCAACGAGATTACTTTTCGAATCTTTCTCAACTTCCATTTTTTTGCTCAATAATTCTTTCACTAATGATTAAAGGTTGGGAAAATACTTTAAAAATTAAATGGATATTGAACAGGAGTAAGCAAAACATTTTGTATAAGCATTATTTTCTTTTGCAATTAATGCTATTTGAAATGATGTGGTTCCTCTACAACTGCTGCAAATATGAGACCAATATTTTTGTGTAATCCTATCCTATCCTAATTTACACTCACGCGTAGACCTACACATTTTACTGTGTAGGTATTCAGAACCGAAATCCTATGGAATAGGTTGGTTACTCCTTATTCCTAGAGGTGTCCTATGACTGTAAAAGCATGTGTTCACGGGGCCGGTTTGGGGGACGAAAAACTTGAATTTTATTTTGAAAAAAATCCCCTACCCCCGTATGAGATCGGCTAACTCACCTTTAGTTCAAGGAGACCAGATAAAGGTTACTCATGTCACTGATGGGAATCAAACCCAGGTCTTTCCGACCAAAGGGCTTCGTCTATACTGACTGAGCTACGGAGGCTCTTTTTTTGTGTAATATCTAACATAAACGTATTTCACTTTTTGTCTAATATAATTGTTAAGTTTCTTGTTGGAAGATTTTCCACTTATGCTATAAATTAAATATACCAAGAAATATATCCTTACGGACATGTATAATGCTATGCATCATGGGAAGGGCTACTACCCAGACTGGTTTTGACCTTTATTGAGGAACCAGATCTCATCTGTGGGAACCAGACTCAGAAGTGATACCAAGGTTGAAGTAATGCAGAAGTCATATTTCCACATATGAGTAGCCAAAAGGTCACACCTTATAAGGATATGTGTTTTGCATTATGGAATAGCAAGGCAAGTGATGTGAAATCATTAGCTTCTATATACAAGTTCCCGATGTCCTGAAATTACTTTAGGTGCAAACTTTGTTTGCTTACACTTGGATAAAGGATTAAACCAAGAATATAATTTCTCAGTATCTTTAATTTTTGTTAAGTTTCTTCCTTTGCTATTTACAAAAATTTAAAAAGAAGAAATATTGTTAGAGTTATTTATATTAATAAATAGTAGGTTTTATTATAATACTTGTCACAATAGTGAGCATATATGATTTTATCAATATTCTGAATTAGATCTGTTATACAAGGTGTGTTCAAAAAAAGACTGAACTTTTGCTGTAAAGACTTTATTGTTCATTTTACAACATTTTAAGTATTGTCTCCTTCAAAGTAGTCCTCCTCTATTGGTGATACACCGTTCTCAACATTTCTTCCATTGTTGGAATGCTTCCTGGAATGCACTTTCAATGATGGCATGCAGTTCTCTTATCGCATTTTCCTCAATCTCTTCTATGGTTTGGAAATGATGTTCTTTCAAAGTGGTTTTAAGTTTGGGAAAAAGGAAAAAGTCTGCTGGGGCTAAGTCTGGAGAATAGGGTGGATGGGGCACAACAGATGCCTGATGTTTGCCATCAGGCCTCTTCCTGTGCACAGCATCCCTCAAATGTGCTAAAACTTCCTGGTGCAACTCTTTGTTTACCATCTGACTATGTGGTACAAATTTATAATGGACAATGCCTTTCCAATCAAAAAAACACAACCAACATCATCTTGATTTTTGACCGACTCGTCCATTGATGCTTAAACCACTCATAGCACTGCATTCGGCTCATATAGTCCTCCCAGCATGCTTGGTTAAGCAATTTAAATGTCTCTGTAAAATTTTTTCCAAGTTTGCAGCAAAATTTCCCACACGTGCACACATTGTTCTTCAAACTCTTTCATTGTCACTTTGTCACTAATCCGACAAACAGCTCATGCACGTACTCACTTCAGATGTAACTCGACAACTAATGCTAATAGCAGAATGGGACAAATGACAGTTTGTTGTCAGAAGTTACTGCTAGGTGCATTCAGTAGCCGCAGCGTGCTCTCTGTGCCAGTTGGTATGCTATTTAAAAAGTTCAGTCTTTTTTTGAACACCTCTTATATGTTATAATATTGAGAGATATTTAAATTGAGAGATATAATAATAAAAAGAACTTTAAAAATATCATATATGAGTTAAACTGATTTTGTCCTCTTTACCTTAGGAAGATATTTTTGCTTTTGCTTTTCACTAGCATTTCTGGCTATCTGATTAACACAAAGATTAGAATGTGCTCCATAGCTGAGTGCAATACTTGCAGATGCTCGAGACAGCTCCTCCATGGCTATACAGTGTTCTAAATATCCACTTTCAGCACCACCATCTTTCGCTGTGGAAAACCAGAACTTTTTTTTATAAAATTTGATTATATATTAATTAATGATTATTGTGTGTATGTGTGTGTGTGTGTGTGTGTGTGTGTGTGTGTGTGTCTATAAACAGATACACATTAATACTTTTATATGCTGAGATATCACTATTCAAGCACTAGTTATTATTTCTACAGTAAGGCTATTATTTACATTAACAATACATGATTAGTATTAGTATGCGATTCTGATGGGGATACAGATAGAGGGGTGTGTGTGATGTTTTTTGCAAAGATAGAGAGGACGGTAAGAAGGGTGGTATTGAATTCAGTAACATTACAGTAAAAATCAACTTTTTCACACCATCTGCTAATAATTTAATATATTTATTCAAAACAAAAATGTCTGCTTATATAACTTGTGAAATGTAAGTTTTATAAGCACACTTTTTTTTTTTAACTGATCAGCTTACAACTATCTGAGACAATATTTCTTAATATCAACCTAAAAAAAAAAAAAAAACAATTTTACTTAAACAGTTACTTGCCTGGTACAGTCAAACCCATTAATCCCATATCACCTAACTTCTTCCAAAATTCCTATAAAAAATAAATGTGACATACTAAGAGAAAAATAATTTCTTATCAAGTTTACTGCCATTTTGGCATTTTTTATGAAAATAATTAAAAAATTATCTTTATTATTTAAAACACTACGTTAACTATTTCTTTATATTTATATTTTACATTATATTTATTACATTTTGTTTACATATAAATATTTTATATAAATGTAAGATTTTTTGAAGTGCAAATCTGACAGCATTTAAGTCATTTTGATATTAAGTCAACTGGATAAGCGGCTGCTGGAAGTGAGAATGCTGACAGTAGTGAACAGCTTGATAAGTAAGACTGCCAATCTGGGTGACTGCGTGGTTAATGTACATTCACAAACATCCATCCCAATGTGATTGTCTTCAGGTTGGATATGAATTTCATCATTTCTAATTCTCTAATATGAATTTCTTATTAGAGGTCTGAAGTGATTTGAAATAGTTCCATGTTTAGTTTCTAGAGCACGGTTCCCATACTATGTAAAAAAATAATAAAATAAATAAATTATTAAAAAAAATTATTAGTACACCCATGGCACTAATGTACTAAAGAGTTAGTATCTTTTGTGGGTGAGGGTACACAAAAAAAAAGTAAGAGGTGATGCAGAAGAGTAGCAGTGTAGGGTAGAAGAGACTGAAGGAATGCACATGAATGGAGATATGAATAACATGAGTAAGAAGAAGTAAAGCAGAACAGACAAGAAAATGGTAGGAGTCACTGGGTGTGGCAGGGGGCACTATACAAGAAGACCAATACTGGATATTGTAAATAGGAGTATCATATCTTTCTCCACTTAATGAGAGTGACCACGGGGTGATCACTTGGGTGGGAACCAACAACGCGAGGACTTCTTGAAAGGAAAGGATATATGTCGAACTACAACGCTGGTATTGGGTAAAGCTCAGGAGACAGCATGCGGCTATCATAGAACGAGGAAGTGAATAAAAGGAGGGCGATGATGCTTTTTAGGAGAAGCACTATCTGAATGTATTTTACACATTTTATTTAACCTTTGAGGGTAAAGTCAAATGAATCACAGGCTAGGAAGATGACTCAGTTGGTAAGGATAACAAAAATTAACTAATGAAACCAATAAAAAAATAATAATCCCAAGGAGTTCTTTTGATATATTATTATTATTATCTGAAACCTTCAAGGACTCATCGAGGGAGGCTATAAATCACCCAGCTGTTATACTTTCTCTTAAATTCATTCATCCATCCCTTAAATTCTATCTCTAAAGGCAAACTACCCCTAAAAGGAAACAAATATCTTTACCAAAGAAATAACAGCACACAGCATATATAAACTTAAAACTAGGAAAGCACCTGGTATTGATCAAATATATGCAGAATTCTTAAAAGCAGGAAAATAACAACTTATGGAACCATTAAAAACATTTGAAAGGATCTACGAAAATAAAGCAATACCTATTGATTGGACCAAATCAGTTGTTGTCGAGCCCATTGAAGACTAGATATGACCGTGGATCTGTAGAACTGCTTTGGCAATCTGTTGAACTTTGATGGAGTAGAGTTTTGCTCTAGGTTATTGTCAATGTTCTGTAGAGCAGAGCAATTGCTGGACAACAATATATATGGACAGGTGTTAGTTCAACTCCTGGACAGTTTTTGAATGTTTCATAGCTCCTACTGCTGTCTGGTGGAATTTTCATGCCTTTAAAATGTTCCATCCTTAGTCTGGTGATGATTGTGGTTATTTCTCTATTTTCATTAATTTCACTGATTTCATTCTTCTTCTTGATAGTTTGTTTTACCAATCTTATTTTGGCAACAAAGTTGGCATCAGTTAGTGACAGTGAGTGTAATTTTTGAGGTAAGTATCTTGCTTCTTTGGCTAGTCTGTCTGCTCTTGCATTGCTTCAATATTTACATAGGCTGGTATCCATTGCAGTGTGCAGTTCTTATTTTTCAAATTTAAGGTTGTTAGTAGTTAATGAATTTCCTGTGTGAGTTTTGCTTTTCCATTTTTTAATGCCTTAAGTGCAGATTTTGAGTCGCTGTAGATGGTTATTCCTTCTGTAATGTTTAGTAATGGATTTGAGAGAGAGAATTTGAGAACTGTTTGTATGGCTGTTAATTCACAAGTGAAGTTTGAAGCTATTTTGCCAAATGTGGTTTTGATTTGCATTTCCTACTTCCAGGTAGAGTTAGAAAAACCCCTGAACCTCCTCGGTTAAGTGATTCATCAGATGATCTATTAATATAGGCAATGACATGGTTTAGATTATTTAAGTGACGTACAGTGTAAAGTCCTTTTATTTTCTTGCTGTGAATCCTTTTTTGAACAAGGTTCGAGGAGATTTAAGTTTATCATTGTGTTTTTTGGTAGAACAGTGGAAAAGAATGGCTCTTTGCTTATTTCAATGGATAGGTGCTCTAATTAATCTGTTTTCTAATTTCTTGATCATATTGTAACGTAGATGATCTCTTTAGCCTACATTTTCTTGTGAAGGCATCGAAAGTCCTGAGTGAGATATGATCCTGTTGGTGGCTCCTGATTTTGTTATGAATTTCAATGTGGAGAGTTTTCTTCTGTCTTATTATTATTATTATTATTATTCTGGGCAACTCTAAGCAGTCGACAGACTCATCGAGGGAGGACCTAACATCATGTCAAGAACAACTATTCGACATTCACACAGTATCTATCATACCTTGCCTTGAACTGATTCACGGTCGTAGCACCTACCACAGACTCTGGCAGCTCATTCCACTCATTCACCACTCTCCAAGTAAAAAACCTAGCTCTAACACCCTTGTTAACCACATTCTTGCCAACTTTCATGCATGGCCCCTAGTCCTCTCACCACCAGTCCTATTTGCAAAAATATCTTCTGGATTAATCTTATAGTAAACCTTCAGTAATTTGAATGTCTCAATCATATCAGCCCTTTTCTGCCTATCGACCAATTTTTGCAACCCACAAATCTTCAACCTATTCTCATAAGGTTCATTCCACAGACCTGCTATCATCTTGGTCACTTGTCTCTGGATCCTCTCCACTTCCTCCCCATCAAGAAGAAAACCTGGCGCCCATAACTGAGCACAGTAGTCCAGATGGGGTCTTATCAAGGCTCGGTACAGAGGAACAATAACTTGTTTGTCTCTGCATGTTAAAGTATTTTTCAGAAGCCAAGTGATTTGATGAGCCGATTTAGCCACTTTTGCAATGTACCCCCTAAACTTCAATTCTCTATCCACCAACACTCCCAAATCCCTGGCCTCATCAATCTCCTGGAGTACGGTTCCACCAATGTGATATACTGCTGCTATTCTTTTCACCCCAAAATGCATAACCTTACACTTTGCCACATTAAATTGGCATCCATTTTTCCTAGTCCAGTCCTCCAACCTATCCAAATTATCCTGTAAAATTTTGACATCCTGTGCACTCACAATTGCTCTACCCAACTTTGCATCATCAGCAAACAAGTGAACACTTCCTCTCAGATCCTTTCCTATATCATTGATGAACAAATTGAAAAGTAGTGGTCCAAGAACAGAACCCTGCAGTACACCACTAGTCACAAGCCGTCTTTTAGACTCAACTCCTGAATAAACCACTCTCTGGTATCTCTCCATCAACCACCCACCTATCCACCTCACCAACCCTATATCCATCCCAATCTGCTCCAGTTTACTGATTAGGGTTCCATGTGGTATCATGTCAAAGGCCTTGGCAAGGTCCAGTAGAATCACTGTAAACCCATTACCCTTATCCAGTTCAGCCATCACTGTGTTATAAAACTTGAGCAAGTTACTGAGGCATGAGCTACCCTTCACAAAACCATGTTGTCTCCCATACAATATCCCATTTTCATCTATCCAATCCTGCATTCTTTTCTTGACTAATTTCTCTAAGACCTTGACAACGATTCCTGAAATGCTAATCAGTCGGTAATTTACAACAGCAGTCTTGGAACCTTTATGCAGTGGAACTATTTTCCCCTCTTTCCACCCCCATGGGACTAACCCAGACCCGAGACTCAAATTAAACAAAATGGTCAAGGGTACTGACAATTCTTTAGCCGCTTCTCGTATGACACGAGCTAGTATACTATACAATCCCACAGATGTATTGACATTGAGGTTATGCAATAGACTACTCACCTCCACTTCATTCCCCACAATTCCTGTATAATCTACTGGTTCATTCATTTCTGCAATGTCACCACCTGGATGATATATTCTTGCAAAGTGCTCACTCAGTAACTCAACTATATCAACTGATAGTCTTCTAGTATGTGAAGCCCACACTCTTGTTGAGCTTTTAAATTATTTGTGGATGGGACTGCACCTGCACCTATGATAATTTTTGCAGCTCTTGATCGTAATCTGTCAAGTTTTTTTTTTTTTTTTTGAGCTAGTAGAAGCTGTAGCCCAGATTGATGAGGCATATTCCCACTATGGAATATGAGTGCAGTATATGTAGTTTTGAGTGTCTTCGGTTTTGCACCCCACTTTGTTCCGCAAAGCCTTTTGATGATATGAAGCTTTTTAAGAGCTTTATTAGCTATATTTGTAATATGAGTTTTAAATCTCAGTTCAGTATCTAGGGTTAGGCCTAAGTATTTTGGAGAGAGTGTTTTTTTTTTATTTTGGTATTATATATTTTGATTTGAGGGTTGTAATTGTGTATTTTTTCTATCAGTGGAAAAGATGCTCAGTTTTGTTTTTTCTGGGTTTATCTGTAGTTTAACTTCCTTCGCCCATCTTTCTATGCTTTTTTTGAATTATTTAGGACCATGTATTATTATTTCATTTAGTTTACAGAGAGTGCTAGCCAAAGCTATTGGTCTGTAGCTTTTACAGTCGCTAGGATTTTTGATAGGTTTTAGTAAGGGTATAATGACTGATGTTTTCCAGATTTTTGGTAGTTTACCTGCATTCCAAGAGGTGTTGAATATCTTCAGAAGGCAGTTTTTGACTATTTTTCCCATGTTTTTAATCATATGTCCAAAGATAAGATCAATTCCGGGTGATTTGTCAGGGTCAATTTGACTAATTGCTGTTTCTAATTCTGTCATTGCGAGATCCTGAGTAAAGATGTGTTCAGAAGGATAGGTTCTGGATTGTATTAGCAGATGTTTTGCAGTTTTCCTGCACTTTTTGTCTTCTTTGTTGTACTGCAGCTTGCTTGCATTAGAGTAATGTTTGGCTAGTTAAATTTGCCATCTCTTTGTTGCTGCTGTATTAGTTCCTGAGGAGACTATGTTTGAAGAGAGATGAGTGATCAGTATCCGAAGTGTTGCGTTGTTTAATAATCTGATGGTGTTCCAGTGTTACGAATCTTTTCTTGGATCTAGTCTATTGCAGAATTCTTCCCCTTTTTTTTGTTTGCAGTTAGAAATTTCATCTTCTGTGTTTTCAATTAATTCTATTCACTTCTTTCTGTTGTCTTCTGTATTATTTTGTTTTAACTGTTCATTGATAATCTCTCTTTCAGTGATCATAACACTGATAGTGACCTTTCCAAAATGGAACCCAATTGTTTTTCCTCAGACCTCTGGGAATTGAATTTTTTGCAGCTTTCTGTATGTTGTTAGTTAGTTCTAGTAGTTGCTGATCAAGTTCTTTACTAGTGGGTGTGCCAGTGCAATATATTTCTAATAGTTTTGTGTATTTAGGCCAATTTGCTTTTCATCATCATCAAATTCCTGCCATATATCCTCAAGGGGTGTACAGGATATGATAGTACTACATGAAAAAAATTACATCATTACTAACTTCTTATCTACAATTTTCCTCCAAATCAGTCTGTTACTTGTCAAGACTCCAACATTATCAAATCTTATATTTCTATCGTCTAAGGCACTTTGTACTGTATCAATCCACCTATATCTTGGTCTTCCTCTGGGTCGTTTTGCTGCCAACCTGGCAGAGAACACTTGTTTTGCTAATCTTTCTTCACCCATTCTGTTTAAGTGATCATACCACCTGAGATTAACTCTGCTAATGCATTCCTGGAAGCTGACAATGTCAAGTTCTTTCCTAATATCTTTGTTTTTAATATGATATTGCCATTGATGCCATCTGTTCATGCCTATAATCTTTCTCAAGACTCTCATATCTGCAGTCTCTATTCTTTGGTCAAGTGTTTTACTTCTGACCCAGCTCTCAGATCCATAAGTTAAAACTGGTTTGAACACTGTCTTGTATATAGCTAATTTAGCGTTCCGACTAATTTCTCTCTTATTCCATATGAATTTATTCAATTGACTTTCCACCATACAACCTTTGGTGATTCTGTTGTCTCTTATTTCTATATTTAATTTACCAGCTGCAGTAAAAATCGTGCCTAAGTAGCTGAAATGTTTTACTTGTTCCACAAGTTCTCCATTCACAACACAGTTGACATTTTCAATGATTCTGCCTATTTTCATTGTCTTTGTCTTTTTATTGCTGACCTTCATACCATATCTATTACAACAGTTATTCGATTTAGTCAGAGAATCTTGCAGACTTGTAGCGGATTTATTTAGAAGTATAACATCATCCGCATAAAGCAAAGAGCTGACATTAACATCTAAAATTTTGATATCATGTTTAATACCACTTTCCTTCATAATGTGATCCATATAGATAATGAATAACAGAGGGGATAATGTACAACCTTGTCTCACACCAGATTTAACATTAAACCATTTTCCTGTACTTCCTTCAATTCTAACATGCTTGATATAATGCCCCATTGACACCATATAACTGTAGCATATTGAATAGCTTCTCTCTTGGCACCTTGTCATATGCCTTTTCCAAATCGACAAAACTTAAATACTGATCTTTGTTATATTCCCATGCATTCTCGACTATTTGTCGTAAAGTGAAGATCTGATCCTGATAGCCTCTATTTCGCCTGAATCCAGCTTGTTCTTCACCAAGCTTTTCTTCCACAATTCTTCTCAACCATTTCTCAAGTATACTTGCATAGATCTTGCCAGGAACACTCAGTATAGAAATACCTCCGTAATTCTCACATTCAGTTTTATTTCCATTTTTATATATGGGTACTATGAGAGCTCTACTCCAATCATTGGAAATTTGTCCCTCTGTCCAGGCTTTCTGAACTATGCAGTGCAGCCACTGTAAGACTCTTATACCAAGCATTTCTGGTCGAATATCTACCCTTGCTGCCTTTCCACAATTCAAGCCTTTGATGGCTTTTTCTACTTCAAGTATGGATATGTATTCCTGACTGCATGCCTGGTCAGTGTCTTTTACCAGTGTGCTGTCATCACTGCTTGTTTCATTTAGCAGTTTTTCAAAGTAATTACTCCATACTTCAAGGATATCTTTTTCTCCTGTTTTCATGTAAGGAATGGAGGAAAGGTAAAGTTACCTTTCCTCCATTCCTAAGCTTCTTCATCAGCCTCCAGAATATTTTGCCACCTTCTTGATATTTATTTTCTATATTCTTACCAAAGTCCTCCCATGACTTTTGTTTAGCTAGTTTTACACAGTGTTTAGCATTCTTGCATTTGTCTCTGTATTCTCTAAGAGCACAAGCTGACTTATTTGACAGGAACTTTTGATATGCTTTCTTCTTTTCCTTCACTGCCTCTTTAACTTCCTGTGTCCACCATGGAGTCCTGATTTTTCTATCCTTGCACACAACCTCACCACATGCCTCTCTAGCTGAATCAGTCAGGGGTTTCTTCAAGGTTTGATTCCTGTTCTCAAACTCTTTCATTTTTTCTTCAATAATCTTTGTGTATTTTAGTCTACAGTTCACATCTGCGAGCTGCTCAACTTTTATTTGCTTTAAAACTTTCTTACATGTTATTCTTTTCAATATGAAATTCAATTTTATCCTGCTCAAGACTAAATAGTGATTGCTTCCAATTTCAAATCCTCTGTACACTCTGGTGTCCTGCACCAGGGAGAAAACATCACTATCAACAATAACATAGTCAATGAGACTTTTCGTATTCCTTGCCTCTTCTCTCCATGTGAATTTGTGTACATTTTTATGTTGGAACATAGTGTTAGTAATAACCAGTCCATGTCCTGAGCAGAAATCCAACAGGCATTTGCCATTATTATTAGCTTTGCTCTTTTCTCAATTTTCCCAAAATATTTTTGTATGTCTGACAATCATTTCCTACTCTGCTATTTAGATCTCCAACAAGGACCAACTTTTCCTTTTTCATTGTGTCAGTTGCTTTTTTTAAAGCATCAAAAAATTCCTCCACTTCTACCTTAGTAGAACCTTCTGTGGGAGCATAGGCACAAATAAGTCTCATTGTCCAGTTCCCCATTCTTATATTTGCCCACATTACTCTACTTGAGACTGACTGCTATTCAAGAAGATTAGCCTCGTATTTTGTGTTGAATACTATGGCTACTCCTTCTTTACCTTGATTGTCATTGCCTGAATATAACATTTTGTATTTATTGCTCAGAAAGATCTCACCAGTTTTTGTCTTTTTTGTTTCAGTCACCCCTATTATGTTGATCTGGTACTTATCTAATTCCTCAGCTAGCTCCATTTCTTTGCCATCCAGGCTTCTTATGTTGATAGTACTGATCTTTAATT